>NC_090740.1:98023432-98038432 GCF_036898095.1 Palaemon carinicauda | reverse complement strand
TCCAGTCGGGACATCTGATCATGCCTTGATTTCATTATTAGTGAAGACTGAGCAGCCTGTCCCTGATATATCATATTCTTGTAAAATTTATATGAAATCCCAAGCAGACTGGAATGGGATTTTACATGATCTTTTGTGCTTGAATTGGTCACAATTATATAATAGTGTAGATCCTGTTGTCCCTTTGAATGAGAATCTAGTCAACATAATTGATAGGCGTATCCCTTCTCGTGTGCTAAGGTATCGAGTGAAGGACAAACCGTGGTTCAATGATGATTGTAGACGTGCTTATTTGGAGAAACAGGAGGCCTATCATCTTTGGAAGGGGAACAGATCAGATTTGACCTGGAACAACTATACTCAGCTTCGAGCTTTTGCTCAGAGAGTTTATGTCTCAACTGAAAAGGAGTACAATTTAACCATAAAAGAAACACTTTCTGGTACAACTCAGGAACATAAATGGTGGTCTACCCTTAAATCTGCACTCTTTGGTGTAGATGCAACAGTTCCTCCTTTACTTAAACCAGATGGCTCAGTCACTCACTGTCCAAAGGAAAAGGCAACCCTTTTGGCTGATGTTTTTGACAGTAAACAGAGTAATGAAAAACTTGAACTTCCTCATTCCTGTTTTCCTGAGGCTAAACTAACTAGTTTAGCCTTTCGATCTCGTGAGATTAAAGCTCTGTTGGTGGACCTTGATGCTTATGGAGGTGTAGACCCAGATGGTATTTTTCCTTTGTTTTTTATAAAGACAGCAGATTTCTTAGCTCCAAAGTTATCTGTTATTTTGCGCAAGTTAGCAAGAAGAGGAGCTTTTAGCACTAGTTGGAGAATTGGTAATGTTACTCCTCTATGTAAATGTGTTTGTGGTAGCTCAAGTCCCACTGATTACCGCCCAATTTCCATAACTCCCATATTATCTAAAGTTTTTGAACGTCTTCTGGCAAAACGTCTTAATAGGTTTGCTGAAGGTAATCATCTACTCCCTAGTTTGCAATTTGGTTTTCGTAAAGGCCTTGGAGCATGTGATGCCCTTCTTACAATCTCCAATGCTGTACAGAAATCCCTTGATTGTGGTCGGGAAGTTCGTATGATTGGCCTTGATTTTAGTGCTGCCTTTGACCGTGTTAATCATGAGGCCCTTGTTTTCAAACTGAAACAGTTGGGAGTGGGTGGGTTGTTTCTTAGCATTATTATTCACATTTTAAGTAATAGATCTCAAAGAGTTGTTGTTGATGGGCACCATAGTGATTATAGGAATGTGATATCCGGTGTTCCACAGGGTAGTGTTCTTGGCCCATTACTTTTCATACTATATACACATGACATATGGTTTGGCCTAGAAAACAAGCTTGTTGCATATGCAGATGATGCAACTCTCTTTGCATCTATTCCATCCCCTGAATGTAGATCTAGGGTTGGTGAATCCCTTAATAGAGATTTAGCTAGAATTAGTGAATGGTGCAAATTATGGGGTATGAAGTTGAATCCTAACAAAACTCAAAGTATGATTGTAAGTAGGTCAAGGACGGTGGCTCCTCAACATCCGGATCTCAGTATTGATAATGTTTCTTTAAATATGTATGACTCTTTCAAAATTTTAGGTGTGATTCTTGACAGTAAATTTACTTTTGAGAAACATATAAGGTCTCTGTCTTCTTCAATTGCACAAAAAATAGGCTTATTGAGAAAGTCTTTCAAGATTTTCGGTGATCAATCTATTCTGAAGAAGTGTTTTAATTCTTTCATTCTACCTTGTTTTGAGTATTGTTCTCCTGTTTGGTCTTCAGCTGCTGATTCTCATCTTAATTTGTTGGACAGAAACTTACGGTCTATTAAATTTCTTATTCCTGATCTAGATATTAATCTCTGGCACCGTCGTTCAATTAGTTCATTATGCATGTTGCATAAGATTTTTCATAACTCTGACCATCCTTTACATTCAGATCTCCCTGGACAATTCTATCCTGTTCGTAATACTAGGCAGGCAGTTAATTCTAATAGCCAGGCCTTCTCCATCACGAGACTCAATACTACGCAGTACTCTAGAAGTTTTATTCCAGCTGTTACCAAGTTGTGGAATGGTCTTCCTAATCGGGTGGTTGAATCAGTAGAACTTCAAAAGTTCAAAGTTGGAGCAAATGCCTTTTTGTTGACCAGGCGGACATGAGTCTTTTTATAGTTTATTTATGACATATTTGTTTTTGATGCTGTTAATAGTTTATATATGTCTGTTTTGACGTTGTTACTGTTTTTAGAATGATTTATTGTTAATTTGTTCTCTTCATTTATTTATTTCCTTATTTCCTTTCCTCACTGGGCTATTTTTCCCTGTTGGAGCCCCTGGGCTTGTAGCATCTTGCTTTTCCAACTAGGGTTGTAGCTTGGATAGTAATAATTATAATAATAATAATAATAATATATATATATATATATATATATATATATATATATATATATATATATATATATATATATATATATATATATATATATATATAAATATATATATATATATTCAAATATATATATATATATATATATATATATATATATATATATATATATATATATATATATATATATATATATATATATATATATATATATATATATATATATATATATATATACATATATATATATATATATATATATATATATATATATATATATATATATATATATATATATATATATATATATATATATATATATATATATATATATATATATATATATGTATATATCTAAATATATATATATATATATATATATATATATATATATATATATATATATATATATATATATATATATATATACATATATATATATATATATATATCTTTTATATATATATATATATATATATATATATATATATATATATAAAAGTTATATATATAAATATATATATATATATATATATATATATATATATATATATATATATATATATATATATATATATATATATATATATATATGTATATATATATATATATATATATATATATATATATATATATATATATATATATATATATATATATATATATATATATATTTGTATATATATATATATATATATATATATATATATATATATATATATATATATATATATATATATATATATATATATATATATATATATATATATATATATATATATATATATACATATTTATATATACAGTATATATATATATATATATATATATATATATATATATATATATATATATATATATATAATATATATATATATATATATATATATATATATATATTCAGGCTCAAGCCATGTCGTCCTGTTGGAAGTTCCTCTAGGGTAGCTTCCTAGGGTATATTACAACTACAGCGATATTCTCAGATAATTTACCTTAAGGAACCCAGAATTCTAACTCCTGGAGCGAATATCCCTAATGAAAGGGATATCGCGACATATCAGAGGACGTATTCTTGACACGCCACATGGCAATCTGCACCCCAAACAGAGATTACGTATCGAGGAGTCAATTGGCAAGAAACGAAAACGGGAAAGAAAAAGGGGGAGCCGCTCCCAAGGCTCCCTATTCTCCAGTTTCGTAAGAGTGCCTGGCGCGAATCCTGTCGCCATCTGTATTCCTTTTTGCGTAGCTTAACAACTCGGTGTTTTTTCCTGTGTTTCTCGCTAATCTTGGATTTATTCAGCTTTTCATGGCTTCTCCAACTTTGTTGGCCTCTGATAAGTTGAGAACCATTTCTTTTATGTATTAATATAGGCTCTTGGTAAATTTTTAAGTGATTAATACCGGAGATGTCATGGACGCTGTCGCTCGCTAGGTATGAGTTTTAGTTAGCCAGAGCGACATTCCCGGTAGTTTTGCTTTAATAAATTTTAGCTATTTAGCGTTACATAGGATTTCCTTTCGTGCTTTAGTATTATTTTGGCGAAGTATTCGCCAATTCTGGCCTACGCTAGGCCATGTAGCCCAGTCTTTTGGTCCTAGTACTATCTGCATGATTTTGGTTTTCCGAGTGTATTAAAATTTTGTTGAAGCTTTAGGCTGTTTTTTATACATTTAAGATTATGTTAAATATTTCCAAGATAGTATACGAGTGAGTTTCGGTGATTTAGGTAATCAATTTTCTTGGTTCCTAGGCTAAGTTGCTTATGGAGCCTTAGTATACTTTCTCATACTCCCTGGTTGCTTTCTTTTCTTTGGAGAAGGTATGCAATTCCTTTCCCTCTCTTCAAGCCTTGGGCTTATCCCTAAGTGGTTTATCTGAATTAACTTTCGATAAAACTATACTGGGGTGTTACTGTACCTTCCTATTCCAGTAAGTCTGGTTTCAGAGTGGGACAGAACAACAGAGTTTTTAGTCTGAGTCTGTGTTCGTCTGGTTTGGGGTAGAGTCTCCCTCGCTGGCCTGACACAGACATAGGAGGCTTAGCCTCCTTAGGTCACTACCGAAGGTATCTGTACGAGATGATTCCTTCTTTTGTGATCTAGCAGACTAGTCCTTGTTGCTGTTCTCGGTGGGAGGATAAGATTCTTTCCCTGAGAGTAGCAACACCTTCCTTGCTTTAGTTCCTTGGAAGCTGGCAAGTATTGCTGGCCTCCTTCCTTGGATCTCCCTTAGGCCAAGATGAATTTTCCTTGGCTGCGGGTGATCCTTCACTAAAGCAAGGTTGGTAGGACCCTCTTTTGTCCCTTCCCCCTCTATCTCCGTAATGGCCTAGCCATTACAGTACTGTACGTCATTCTACATCTGGACCTAGGATAGGTTAGGATGTGGAATTGACTCAGTCCCTTGCCGGCCGGAAAGGGTCTTCTGCCTTGAGTGCTGCCCGGACCTCCCTTGGTCCCTCATCCATGCCTGCCTGTAGAGCCAGACGGCATTGGTCAGGATGCCTGAATTAGATTCTCCCCTTCCTTATATGCACTCTTTCGGATTGCCAGGCTTGGAGGTAGCTTACGCTCTTATCCCGGCATCCATTCTGTTTTCTTCTAGTGCTGTACCCGATCCGGCTGCCGGGCAGTCGTAGTCCTCTGGTTCTTTTGCTGCTGGCTGGCATCGTTTGTGTACCTTTGCCGGCCAGCTAATGTCAGCCCCTGTCTTCCAGTTGCTAGGAGCAGTGGCCGGCAGCCGGGTGCTACCTTTTGTAGCCGACATTGGCTGTTGCCGGCTGGCAGTTACTGCAGGCCGGCACATGCATTTGAACCAGCGTTCTGCCGCCTTATAGCTGTTAAGTAGTATACTTTAAAGCTAGTTATGGTGTGTGCCGGCCGGCACATAACCTCCTATACTGTACCAGTATTCTTCAGTATAACATATACTCTAAGAGTTTTGGTACAGCACTGTGTGTTCTAACACCTTTGTGTTGTCTTGCACAGCCCTTTGCTGATGCCTTACAGATAAGAAAGTGAGTTCTTTCTTGTCTATTATCCAGGATTTCAAAATCATACCTTAGGTGTGAGCTCCATCTGTTTCCTCTGGAAACTTTGCATTGGTTATTCTAGAAGAGATTAACCATTTGATTTTATTATCGGGAAGTCTGCAGCAATTGGTTGTGAGGGAAACACAAGTGTGTGTCTTTCCTTTCTGAATTGTTATGCTAAACTGTGCATATCCAGTGATACATAGTTCACTTGATACTCATGTAAATTTTCTTCTCTTTGCAGGAGGTACGTCCGAAGTGCGGAAGTGCTTTCTGCAACGTCCGCAGTAAGAACCTCTGCGGACACGGATTATGTAGGAGTCACGCAGCATGCGCTGTCTCCAAAGGTGAGCTCCGGTATTGGGACCCCCAGGTATGTACCGTGTGCTCTAACCTGATTACTGAAGCTTTTGATTCCCCTAGGACAGCGGAATCAAGAGATATAGCAAGGGGGAAGCTTCGCATCTGGGTAAGGGGCTTCCAGAAGAACACCTCTGGACCTTATCTTCCAAATGAGAAGATGAGGGCTTACCTTTTCCCTAGGGCATCAGCTGATGCAGTGATTCCCCAGCCTCAAGAGGAGATCCCCCTAGTTCAGATCAAGGTGGATGCTGAAGTGGCGGTTGCCGCGTAAGACATCCAGTAGGGCGACAGGATGTCAGACGTGTCCAAGCGTCTGGAGGAAGACCTCCTGGCAGTAGGCCAGGATGAAGATCAAGCCCCAGACATCCTAGAGGAAGAAGCCAACGAGGTATCGGCTGCTCCGGTTCTGATCCCTGAACCTATTCCCTCAACATCGTCCGCTCTCCCAGTAGAGCTGAGACAGGCCCTCTCCTCCATTGTTTGAATGATCCAACAAATGCAGAAGGAGAATATGGAGAAGGCGGCTGCAATGGAACTGCGGATGCAGGAGCTTGCAGCATCATGTGGGCCCCAGAAAAGGCTCAATGTGAAAGACCTTCCCTTGTGCTCAGATGCTAACCCGAGCACATGCCGATGACGACTGGAAAGATCGTCATGTCGGATAAGCTGGATTCAGTTCCCCTTGAGGAAGTGGAATTCTGGCCCAGCAAAGGGTCATATCCGGACTGTTATGTCCGGTTGAGGAAGGAACTGTTAGGTATTGATGCTTAGGTAGGAAGTTCTATTAACCATAATAATTACCTGGAACATAGATGAACAATCGTTAGTAATTATTTCTCAGCTGATCCCATCTCGTCGATGTGTGCTTGATGGATAATAAGACGTAGGTATTCTAAAAGATACCTTTAATGTATAAAAGACTACATTTGTAATGTTCAGTCTGTGACAGCTAACTCCCAAGTGTATATGGAGCGTCCTACACAATCTCATAAACCAAAACATTGCTAAACAAAAGAGCATCGCTCTGAAAAGACTTAAATCCTACTCCAGTACAGATCATAAAGAATCACATCCTATCTGAGGTAATCAACAAATGTTTGAATCCTAATACCAAAACAAATCATTTCTCTTATGTATAAAGCATAACATGTCTTATTCATGCAATATGATGCAATGTTGCGCAATACCTGCAACACTTGAAATAATATAGTACATTACAATAATACATAACAGTCTCCTCCCCCTTAACTTGACATTGTAAAAATATTCATAAATCTAATCTCTCAGGGGGCTTTCCTCTGTTAATCCTATTAGGAAGCACTTTAACCTCATCTTGTACTGGTACATGAATTGGTTCTGAATCTACTTTGGATGTTGGACCATCTTGGTTAATACTTGACTCATTTGATCTAATTACTTCTTTAAGTTTTTCATCTCTAATATTCACATGCTCTACTGTCTTTCTGTTTAACGGCTGTAATTGATCAACATGACGTTTTACAACATTATCACTAACACGAACATCATAATGTAAATTTCCTATCTCTTTTACAATCTCTCCTGGTACCCACTTCTCTGGAGTGTTGTACAATCTTACCATGACATCAGACAAAGGTAAAAAATGTCTTACATTAGGAAGCTTTGCTACTTGTTTATACCCTTTATCTTCTAAATCACTTTGCAAACTTGGATACAACATATCTAACTTACACCTTATCCTCCTCCCCATTAACAAATTTGAGGGTGCCATGCCTGTTGTGCTGTGCGGCGTTGTTCTATAAGACAATAACAATTTTGACACATGCAAAAATATATTACCTGAATTTGCTTTTTTACACTTCATATAGTGCTTAAACGTTTGAACAAATCTTTAAGCCTGTCCATTAGTAGATGGATGATATGTAGCTGAAAATGTATGCTTTATACCATTGACATTACAAAATTCTTTAAACTCTTGTGAGGTAAACTGTGGACCATTATCTGTAACAATTCTTTCTGGAATACCATGCGTTGAACAAATTTGCATTAACTCTTTAATTGTGGCGTAAGACGTTGTTGTTTTCATTGGGATAATTTCTGGCAACCTACTGTAAGCATCTACTACTATCAAAAACAAATAATTCAAAAAAGGACCTGCAAAATCTATATGCACTCTTTGCCATGGATACCTGGGTAACTCCCACGGGTGCATTCTAGCAAATTGAGGATTGTTTTGTTGCATAACACAATTCATACAATTCTTTATATAACATTCCACATCTTTATCTACACCTGGCCACCATACAAAAGTTCTCGCAAGTGACTTTGATCTTACAATACCTTGGTGATCAGCATGTATTTCAGACAAAACCTTATTTCTTAGTGAATTAGGAATAACTACCCTGGAACCTCTCATCACTATTCCTTGTGTCACACTCAGTTCATACCATATATCCTTATACGGTTTACAATTTTCCTCCTTTCCACATAAGTCCCTACCTGTCATTAAACTCTCCAAAACCTTACTAAGTACTGGGTCTTGCTTGGTACTGTGTGCTACATCTTTCGCAGTTATTGGTACATTATATACAGAAATTAATAGAACACTGTCATCATACTCTTCTGGAGCCTTGTCTACGGGTAATCTGGATAAAGCATCTGCATTACCCATATTTGCTGTTGGACGGTATTCTATATCATAGTGGTACGCTGCTAACGTAACTGCGCAACGTTGTAGTCTTGCAGCTACCAACGTAGGTAAACTTGCTTTTGGACCCAATATTGCTAATAAAGGTTTATGATCTGTAACAAGTGTGAACTTTTTCCTACCATAAAGATACATATGGAATTTTTTAACTCCATAAACTAATGCTAAACCTTCCTTTTCTATTTGAGAGTAATTCCTTTCTGCCTTGTTCAATACTCTAGAAGCGAATGCAATTGGTTTTTCTGTTCCATCTGGCATTACATGAGATAATACTGCACCTAGACCTATGTTTGATGCATCACACACTAATTTAACTGGTAAATCCATCTGATAATGTACTAAGAATGTAGGTGATGTTATTTCCTGCTTGATTCTTTCAAAAGATTCCTGACACTCTTTTGTCCACTTCCATTCTACACACTTATTCAACAGATTATACAATGGATGTGCAATTGTAGACAAATTCTGAATGAAATTCCCATAAAATGTTACTAAACCTAGAAATGATTGTAATTCCTTAACATTTTCTGGCACTTTTGTTGATTGTACAGCTTTAATCTTCTCTTTAGTTTTGTGAATACCCTTGCCATTTATTACAAAACCTAAGTATTCCACAGAATCAACTTCTAAAATACATTTGTTCTTATTTACTCTAATATTATGTTCCTTCAACTTCTTCAGAACTGTTCGCAATCTTTCTCTATGTTCTCTTGTGTCTTTACCCGCAATCAAAATATCATCTATAAAAATGAATACTCCTTGCATTCCTGAAAAAATCTTATCCATAGTTTGTTGCCATATAGCTGGACTACTTGCAACTCCGTAAGGTAATCTCTTTGGCCTAAACAAACCTAAGGATGTATTTACTGTACATAATTCTTGTGAAGTTTCATCCATAGGAAGCTGTTGAAATGCTTGTCTTAAATCTTATTTAGAAAAAACACTACATCCTGACATAGTTGCAAACATGTCTTTCGGATTAGGTAAGGGATGTTGAGCTACTTGCAGTTGTGGATTTAACGTTACTTTGTAATCTCCACATAACCCAACCTGTCCACTTTCCTTCACAATAGGGACTAATGGTGTAGCCCAATCTGAATATGTAACCTTTTCCCAAGAACCTTCACTTTCTAATCTCCTGATTTCTGTTTCAACTGCACTTTTCAATGCATACGGTACTGGTCTCGGAGCAAAAAATCTAGGAGAACTGTCAGGTTTCAAAACTAAAATTGCCTTTGCGTTCTTTACTGTACCTATTTTATCTTCAAATACGTCTTGAAACTCTGATAGGATGTTATCCATAGACATTTCATTTTTGTTTTCATCTTGTCTACCTCCAACCTTCAAAATACTAGGCCAATCTAACTTCAAATACTGTAGCCAATCTAAACCTAGCAAAGTTTGTCCATTCCCTTTTACAACTGTTAATAGCATTCTCTCTAATTTCTGTTCTTTGTACTGTACTTTTACGTTCGAAGCACCTATTACCTGAATATCAAAACCATTATAACTTTTCAAAACTCTATTTGTACCTTCTAACAACAAATTAGGAATGCTTTTAGCCATTTTCTCAGACATAATTGATACATCGGCTGCTGTGTCAACTTGCATCAAAATTGGTTTACCATTTATGATTACTTCTACCATGATATGTTTCTTTGCACCTTTGTTGACTGAGTTTATGTGAAACGCAAAATCAGTTTCTGAACTAACCTGATTATCATGAACATTTTCCTCGTTATTCTCTTGACCCATAGTATCAACTGTAGCATTTATTTTCTTTGCGTACTGTTTAGGAAATCTACAAGCAGTTGCAAAATGACCCAGCTTTCTGCAATTCTGGCATGTCTGTCCAGTAGCAGGGCATTTCTTTGCTTCGTATGCAAGATGATCAGTTTTACCACACCTAAAACACTTGGGTTTTTCCTGTTGTTTCTGTGTATAAGCCTGATTCTGATATTTATGAACATTAGTGTTAGGCACTTTTCTATGACTAGGCTTTGACATATTCCTTCTCTGATTCTCATTGGTTTTCCACTTAGAACCTACTGTATTAATTTTAGAATTTTCCATTCTATTGCTTGTAGAACTACCTATTATGCGACTTTGCCTATTTGATGTTTCTAAAGCTCTGCCTGTTATCAATACCTTTTCTAATGTTAAATCTTTATCTTGCAATAATTTTTTTCTTAGCTCTTCTGATGTGCAATGTGCAATTACTTGATCTATGATAACATTCTCTAACTCTAGAAATTCACATGAAACAGCTAAATTCTTTAGTCTACTCACAAATGCATCTAAACTTTCATTTTCTTTCTGATATGCTTGCGCTGAAAACTGGTATCTTTCAAAAAATTTATTGACCTGAGGAGCAAAATATGTGGTAAGAGCCTTAATTGCAGCTCCACTTGTGTCATCTGTAGGCTGCAAAGTCTTAAACACTTCCCGAACTTCCCTACCTGCTGTATGAAGTAATAATGCCTTCTTTTGTGCATCCCTCATGTTCCCTAATGCTTCTAAATAAATCTTAAATTCCTCACACCACTGTTGCCATCGTGTTGCAACAGAATTAGGCGCAGCAGTGACGCTGAAATCTAGCGGATGCTCGATGTTAAAAGGCATTTTGTTTGCTTACCTTAATAACTGTGGTAGGTTAAGTTACTGTTCTGCAGTCACAAGTATACTTCCTACCTACCCAACTTTAAATTTCACCCTTTTTGTGTATTTGATGAAATTCCTATTCTGCTGCTGGTAAAATCTTCATTGGGCTATTTTACTCTTGTCCCCTTATGTACAAATGACCTTCTCTTGTGCTGGCCGTCCTTGTGCATAGGGACCAATGTTTCACCCTGCTTGCTTCTCCCTGCTTGTCCGTCGTCCTTTACGTCGCCAAATGTTAGGTATTGATGCTTAGGTAGGAAGTTCTATTAACCATAATAATTACCTGGAACATAGATGAACAATCGTTAGTAATTATTTCTCAGCTGATCCCATCTCGTCGCCAAATGTTAGGTATTGATGCTTAGGTAGGAAGTTTTATTAACCATAATAATTACCTGGAACATAGATGAACAATCGTTAGTAATTATTTCTCAGCTGATCCCATCTCGTCGATGTGTGCTTGATGGATAATAAGACGTTGGTATTCTAAAAGGTACCTTTAATGTATAAAAGACTACATTTGTAATGTTCAGTCTGTGACAGCTAACTCCCAAGTGTATATGGAGCGTCCTACACAATCTCATAAACCAAAACATTGCTAAACAAAAGAGCATCGCTCTGAAAAGACTTAAATCCTACTCCAGTACAAATCATAAAGAATCACATCCTATCTGAGGTAATCAACAAATGTTTGAATCCTAATACCAAAACAAATCATTACTCTTATGTATAAAGCATAACATGTCTTATTCATGCAATATGATGCAATGTTGCGCAATACCTGCAACACTTGAAATGATATAGTACATTACAATAATACATAACAGGAACCAGCTTCAAAGGAGAAGACAGAGCCGAAGGAGGTCATAGTGATGGACCATGCTAAGGCTCAAGCTTTGCTTTCATCTTTGATGAAAGAGAGGGGTTTCACAAACTCAAAAGTTACTGCATTGAGTAAGAAGCTCCCTTCCTTTGTGTCCTCTCCTGCTAGAGCCTTTCCCTTTTTGCAGAAAGGGTTTGCGGCTGTATCAAAAGCAGTCGAGGCAGGCAAGCCTTGCCCCTCCCTGGAGTAGTGTAAACCCTTGTCGCTGGCCCTACCCATGGACCACAAGGACTGGAAGGACGTCCATCTTACCTTTTCAGTTGGGAAGTTGGAGGCTGATATTGCCGGACGTCAGTTCTGTGAGAACCTCCCTAAGCTGTCTGACTTTCTTTTGCAGAGAGAGCTCGAGACAAAAGAAAGACTGGCTGCCTCAATGTCTCTTCAGACCACTCTTGAGACGATGGCAAGTGACCCAAAGGTCCATGAAATGTTCATGGTAGTGGCCAAGATTCATCTGGCCACAGTGACGAAGGATCTTTACAGCTTCGTCAGGGCGAGGAGAGCTTGTAGGGAGTTCGTGTTCACCTCGGCTATAGTGAGGCACGAGCCAAGGAAACTAATCTCCTCCAACATTTGGGGCAAAGACTTTTTCCTTAGCGAATTGGTCAAAGAAGTTGTGGATAAGGCCGCCACGGAGAATAGAAATCTTCTGCAAAAGTGGGGCCTGTCTATCAAGAGAAAGTCTTCCCCGGATGAGGGTCCCCAACCGAAGAGAAAGACTAAAAGGCCTAGGCTACCGTCTCGGCCAGCCAAGCCAGTTGAACAGTAACAGCAACAGCAGTTGCCGATGCCTTCAGTGCCCCAGATGGTGTCACAAACCCCAACCACTTTCCAGTGGGTACCCCAGGCCGTATCGACACAGTACATGGTGTTCACCCCAACCTTCGAAGGACAGTCTACTTCCTTCCGAGCAAAGCCTAGAGGAGCAGCCAGAGGCTCGTCTAGGTGCCCCTCAAGGGGAAGGGGATTCAGGGGCGGTCGCGGTCGGGGAGGCGAGACCTCAGGACGGCAGTCCAAGTGAGATGATGCCGGTAGGAGGGAGACTTAAGAATTTTCGGGATCGGTGGACCTTCGATCCCTGGCCCACAGCCTACTCAAGAACGGACTGGGCTGGAGCTGGTACAGCACTCCACTCCTGTGCCCTCGGTTTTTTTCCAACACTCCACCCCCGTTCTGGAGGAGTACGTTCAAGAACCTTTGGAGAAAAATGTGATCCGAAGGGTGAAGTCCATCAAATTCCAAGGGAGGCTGTTTTGTGTTCCTAAGAAAGACTCGGAAAAGCTCAGAGTTATTCTGGACTTGTCGCCACTCAACAAGTTCATAGTGAATTGCAAATTCAAGATGCTAACACTGCAACACATAAGGACCTTACTGCCCAAGAGGGCATATTTCGTCTCCACAGACTTGTCAGATGCCTGTTGGCACGTTCCAATCAACCGTCGACTCTCCCCCTACCTAGGGTTCAAGCTACAACGAAGACTATACGCCTTCAGAGCCATGCCATTCAGGGTAAATATAGCCCCAAGGATTTTCACGAAGCCTGCGAGCATAGCTCTCAAACAATTACGCCTAAAGGGAATTCAGGTAGTACCCTACCTGGACGACTGGCTGGTGTGGGCAGCATCGGAGACAGAATGCTTGCAAGCTTCCATTCAAGTGGCTGGGATTCCGCTGGGACTTAATGTCACATCGTTTGTCCATCCCGGCGAAGAAAAGGAAGGAGATAGCGGGTTCTGTCAAGAGACTTCTAGATTCCAAAAGGATATCAAGACGCGAACAGGAGAGGGTACTGGGCTCTCTCCAGTTTGCTTAGGTGACGGAACCAGTGCTAAGAGCACAGCTAAAGGATGCAACCGGAGTTTGGAGAAGTTATGCATCAAATGCGCAAAGAGATCTGAGAAGACCAGTTCCTCTTCGGCTGCGTACTCTTCTCAGGCCTTGGTCCCAAGCCAGACATATAAAGAAGTCGGTTCTTCTTCAGCCACTTCCCCCGTCGGTGACGATTCACTCAGACACTTCGAAGGAGGGACGGGGAGGTCACTCATCGGAAAAAAGTCCAGGGGACTTGGTCCAAGCTATTCAAGACCTTTCACATAAACTTTCTAGAAGCTATGGCAGTGTTCCTTACCTTAAAGAAAGTCTCCCCGCGTCACTCAATCCACATAAGGTTGGTGATGGACAGCGAGGTAGTTGTGAGATGCTTGAATCGACAAGGATCGGGGTCACCACCTCTCAACCAGGTGATGTTGGCCATCTTCCAATTGGCGGAAAAGAAGAAGTGGTACCTGTCGGCAGTTCACCTTCAAGGAGTCCGCAATGTGACAGCGGACACACTATCCAGGTTCACACCGATCGAGTCGGAATGGTCCTTAGACGCAGGATCATTCTCCTTCATTCTGAACAAGTCCCAGAACTGCAGATAGACCTCTTTGCGACGAAAGACAACAAGAAGTTACCCCTGTACGTGTCCCCGTACGAGGACCCCTTAGCGGAAGCAGTGGACGCGATGTCCCTCGTCTGGAACAGATGGTCCAGGATTTATCTGTTGCCTCCTCACAACCTTCTGTTGAGGGTCCTCAACAACTGAGATCCTTCAAGGGGGTAGCGGCAATAGTGACCCACAAGTGGTCGTACAGCATGTGGTTCCCCCTGGCATTGGAACTACGACTGAAGTTTCTACTGCTACCAGATCCAGTTCTGACCCAGCGAGTCCAGAAGTCTTCTGTCTGCGCTTCATTACAGAAAACCCGGATCCTACAGCTCATGATTTTCTCTCCATAGCGGTGATGAAGTGTTTCGGGATTTCGGAAGCCAGCATAGACTTCCTAGAGGAAAATAAGTGCAAATCTATTAGAAGGCAATAAAGTTCTGAAAGCCTACGCTAGGCTCAGACCGTCAGCACCTCCGAAGCCCATTTCATGGTCTTTAGACAAAGTTCTTCATTTCGCTTCTCTGTGGAGAAATGAGGAGGGTGCG
>NC_090740.1:97997895-98012895 GCF_036898095.1 Palaemon carinicauda | reverse complement strand
CTAAGTGGTTTTTTCCGAATTTATTTTCGATAAAACTATACTAGGGTGTTACTGTACCTTCCTGTTCCAGCAAAGTCTGGTTCAAAGAGGGACAGAACAACAGAGTTTTTTAGTCTGAGTCCGTGTTGTCTGGCTTGGGGCAGAGTTCCCCTCGCTGACCTAACACTTATAAAGGGAGCTTAGCTCCCTTAGGTCACTATCGAAGGTTTCTGTAGTTATGATTCCTCCTTTTGTGATCGACCAGACTAAGTCCTGTTGCTGTTCTTGGGGAGGATAAAATCTTCCCTTGGGAATAGCAACGCCTTCCTTGCTTTGGTGCTTTGGAAGCTGGCAAGTATTGCTGGCCCTTTCCCTTAGATCTCCCTTAGGCTGAGACAGAGTTCTTGGCTGCGGGTGATCTGTCACTAAAGCAAGGTTGGCAGGACCCTTTTGTCCCTTCCCCCTCTATCTCCGTAATGGCCTTGCCATTACTGTACTGTACCTTGCCGGCCGGCAGAGCTGGCCGGCAGGGGTATTACTGTACTGTACGTCATTTCTACTTCTGGACCTAGTATAGGTTGGGATGTGGAATTGACTAAGGCCATTGCCGGCCGGCTGAGATGCTGGCCGGCAAGGGTCTTATGTTTTCGAGTGCTGCCCGGACCTCTCTTGGTCCCTCATCCATGCCTGCCGACAGAGCCGGACGGCATTGGTCAAGGAAGCCTGAATTAAGTTTCTCCCCTTCCTTATATGCACTCTTTCGGTTGCCGGGCTTGGGGGGTCGTGTACACTCTTATCCCGGCATCCATTCTATTTTCTTCTAGTGCTGTACCTGTCCCGGCTGCCGGCCTATGAGGCAGACAGCCGGGCAGGTGTAGTCTTCTGGTTCTTTTGCTGCCGGCTGGCATCGGTCTTGTACCTTTGCCGGCCGGCTTATGTCAGTCCTTGTCTGCCGGTCACCAAGAGTGTGGCCGGCAGCTAGGTACTACCTTGTGTAGTTACTGGCCGGCAGTCATTGCCGGCCAACACTGGCTGTTGCTGGCCGGCAGCTACTGCCGCCGGCACAGGCATTTGAACCAGAGTGCTGCCGCCCTATAGCTGTTAAGTAGTATACTTTAAAGCTAATTGTGGTGTGTGCCGGCCGGCAAAGGCAGGCCGGCACACATCCTCCTATACTGTACTAGTATTCTTCTGTATAGCATATACAGTAAGAAGAAAACTATAGTAAAAGTTTAGGTACAGCACTGTATCTTCTAACACTATTGTGTTTTCTTGCACAGCCCTTTGCTGTTGCCCTCAGACAGGAAGCAGAGTTCTTCCCCGTCTATTATCCAGGATTTTAAAATCATTGCCTAGGTGTGAGCTCCACCTGTTTCCTCTGGAAACCTTGCATTGGTTACTCTAGTAGAGATAAACCAATTTTGATTTTATTATCTGGAAAGCTGCAACAATGGGTTGTGAGGGAAACACAAGTGTGTGTCTTTCCTTTATGAATTGTTATGCTATACTATGCATATCTAGTGATACATAGTTCACTTGATACTCATGGAAATTTTTTCTCTTTACAGGAGGACCCTCCGAAGTGCGGAAATGTTTTCTGCAATGTCCGTAGCAGGAACCTCTGCGGACATGAGTGTTGTAGGAGACACGCAGCATGCGCTGTCTCCAAGGATGATCTCCAGTATTGGGACCCTCAGGTATGTACTGTATGCACTAACCTGATTACTGAGGCTTTTGATTCCCCTAGAACGGCGGAATCAAGGGATATAGCTAGGGAAAAGCTCCGTACTTGGGTAAGGGGCTTCAAGAAGAACACCTCTGGCCCTTATCTTCCTAGTGAGAAGATGAGGGCGTATCTTTTTCCCCAGGCATCAGCTGAAGCAGTGATTCCCCAGCCTCAAGAGGAGATCCCCCAAGACCTAGTCCAGGTGGACGAGGAAGTCGCAGATTCGATGCAAGACATCCAGTTGTGTGACAGGATGTCTGATGTGGACGAAGGTTTGGAAGAAGACATCCTGGCAGAAGGTCAGGATCAAGTTCAAACCCCGGATGTCGCAGAGGATGGGGTCGACGAGGTGTCGGCTACTCCGGTTCAGATGCCGGAGCCCATCCCCTCAACATCCGCTGGTCTCCCAGTAGAACTGGGACAGGCCCTCTCTTCGATTGTTGGAATGATCCAACAAATGCAGAAGGAGAATCAGGAGAAGGCGGCTGCAATGGAACTGCGTATGCAGTCCCTAGCAGAATCACATGGGCCCCGGAAAAGGCTCAATGTGAAAGACCTTCCCATATGCTCAGATGCTAACCCATGGAGGTATGCTGAGCACATGCCAATGACGACTGGTAAGATCGTCATTTCGGATAAGCTGGGTTCAGTTCTCCTAGAGGAGGTAGAATTCTGGCCCAGCAAGGCATCATATCCGGACTGCTATGTCCGGCTGAGAAAAGAACCAGCTTCAAGGGAGGAGACAGAGCCGAAAGAGGTCATTATTATGGACCATGCTAAGGCTCAAGCCCTACTTTCATCCTCGATGAAAGAGAGGGGCTTCTCGAATTCGAAGGTAGCAGCATTGAGCAAGAAGCTCCCTTCTTTTGTGTCCTCTTCTGATAGAGCCTTCCCCTTTTTACAAAAAGGGTTTGCGGCTGTCCTAAAGGCAATCGAGGCCGGCAAGCCTTGCCCCTCCCTGGAGGAGTGTAAACCCTTGTCGCTGGCTCTGCCTATGGACCACAAGGACTGGAAGGATGTCCATCTGACATTCTCAGTGGGAAAGTTGGAGGCTGATATTGCCGGACGGCAATTCGGCGAGGACCTCCCCAAGTTGTCCGAATTTCTTTTACGAAGAGAGTTCGAGACAAAAGAAAGACTGGCTGCCTCAATGTCTCATCAGACTACTCTTGAGACGATGGCAAGTGACCCTAAGGTCCATGAAATGTTCATGGTTGTGGCTAAGTCTCACCTAGCCACAGTGACGAAGGACCTTTATGGCTTCGTCAAGGCAAGGAGAGCTTGCAGGGAGTTCGTGTTCACCGGGGCTTCGGTGAGACACGAGCCAAGGAAGTTAATATCCTCCAACATTTGGGGAAAAGACCTTTTCCCTACTGATGTGGTCAAAGAGGTTGTTGATAAGGCCGCCG
Organism: Palaemon carinicauda; assembly: GCF_036898095.1. Classification (NCBI taxonomy): domain Eukaryota; kingdom Metazoa; phylum Arthropoda; class Malacostraca; order Decapoda; family Palaemonidae; genus Palaemon; species Palaemon carinicauda. Next base: position 98,009,781 of record NC_090740.1, on the reverse strand, counting down.
TGGAGAATAGAAACCTTCTCCAGAAGTGGGGCCTGGCTATCAAAAGAAAATCTTCCCCGGATGAGGGTCCTCAACCAAAGAGGAAGAATATGAGGACTAGGCTACCGTCTCGGCCAGCCAAGCCTTATAGACAGCAACAGCAACTGCAATTGCCTTTGCCTCCAGTGCCCCAGATGGTGGCACAAACCCCGACTACTTTTCAGTGGGTACCCCAGGCTGTGCCAGGTCAGTCAACCACATTCACCCCAACGTTCGAAGGACAGTCTTCTTCCTTTCGTGCAAAGCCTAGAGGAGCAGCCAGAGGCTCGTCTAGGCGCCCCTCAAGGGGAAGGGGATTCAGAGGTGGTCGTGGTCAGGGAGGCAAGACCTCAGGACGGCAGTCCAAGTGAAACGATACCGGTAGGAGGGAGACTAATGAAATTTTGGGATCGCTGGACCTTCGATCCCTGGGCCCAAAGCCTACTCAAGAATGGACTGGGTTGGAGCTGGTACAGCACTCCACCCCCATGCCTTCGGTTTTTTCCAACACTCCACCCCCATTTTGGAGGAGTACGTTCAAGAACTGTTGGAGAAAAATGTGATCCGAAAGGTGAAGTCCATCAAATTCCAAGGGAGGCTGTTTTGTGTTCCCAAGAAAGACTCGGAAAAGCTCAGAGTCATTCTGGACTTGTCACCACTCAACAAGTTCATAGTGAATTGCAAATTCAAGATGCTAACACTGCAACACATAAGGACCTTACTGCCCAAGAGGGCATACTCAGTCTCTATAGACTTGTCAGACGCCTATTGGCACATCCCAATCAGCCGTCGACTCTCCCCCTACCTAGGGTTCAGGCTACAACGGAAACTGTACGCCTTCAGAGCCATGCCATTCGGGCTAAACATAGCCCCAAGGATTTTCACGAAGCTTGCGAGCGCAGCTCTCAAACAATTACGCCTAAAGGGAATTCAGGTAGTAGCCTACCTGGATGACTGGCTGGTGTGGGCAGCATCCGAGACCGAATGCTTACAAGCTTCCAGTCAGGTGATCCAGTTCCTAGAGTACCTAGGCTTCAAGATCAACAAGAAAAAGTCTCGACTTTCTCCATCCCAAAAGTTCCAGTGGCTGGGAATCCACTGGGACCTTTTGTCACACAGTTTCTCCATCCCAATGAAGAAAAGGAAGGAGATAGCGGGCTCTGTCAAGAGACTTCTAGATTCCAAAAGGATATCAAGACGCGAACAGGAGAGGGTACTAGGCTCTCTCCAGTTTGCTTCAGTGACAGACCCAGTGCTAAGAGCACAGCTAAAGGATGCAACCGGAGTTTGGAGAAGGTATGCATCAAACGCGCGAAGAGACCTGAGAAGACCAGTGCCGCCTCGGCTACGTACTCTTCTCAGACCTTGGTCCCAAGCCAGACATCTAAAGAAGTCGGTTCTTCTTCAGCCACCTCCCCCGTCGATGACGATTCACTCAGACGCCTCAAAGGAGGGATGGGGAGGTCACTCTCATCGGAAAAAAGTCCAGGGGACTTGGTCCAAGCTATTCAGGACCTTTCATATAAACTTTCTAGAAGCTATGGCAGTGCTCCTTACCTTAAAGAAAGTCTCCCCGCGTCACTCGATCCACATAAGATTGGTGACAGACAGCGAGGTGGTTGTGAGATGCCTGAATCGACAAGGGTCGAGGTCACCACCTCTCAACCAAGTGATGTTAGCCATTTTCCGATTGGCAGAAAAGAAGAAGTGGTACCTGTCGGCAGTTCACCTTCAAGGAGTCCGCAATGTGACAGCGGACGCTCTATCCAGGTTCACACCGATAGAGTCGGAATGGTCCTTAGACGCAGGATCATTTTCCTTCATTCTGAATCAAGTCCCAGAACTGCAAATAGACCTCTTTGCGACGAAAGACAACAAGAAGTTGCCCCTGTACGTGTCCCCGTACGAGGACCCCTTAGCGGAAGCAGTGGACGCAATGTCCCTCGACTGGAACAGGTGGTCCAGGATTTATCTGTTCCCTCCTCACAACCTTCTGTTGAGGGTCCTCAACAAACTGAGATCCTTCAAGGGGGGTAGCGGCAATAGTGGCCCACAAGTGGGCGAACAGTATGTGGTTCCCCTTGGCGTTGGAACTACAGATGAAGTTCGTGCCGCTACCACATCCAGTTCTGACCCAGCGAGTCCAGAAGTCGACTGTCTGCGCTTCATTACAGAAAACCCAGACCCTGCAGCTCATGATTTTCTCGCCCTAGCGGTGAGAAAGCGTTTCGGGATTTCGAGAGCTAGCATAGACTTCCTAGAGGAATATAAGTGCAAATCGACTAGAAGGCAATATGAGTCATCTTGGAGAAAGTGGGTGGCCTTTGTAAAGGCAAAGAATCCGCAGGAGATCTCAACAGACTTCTGCTTATCTTTCTTCATCCACCTCCATGGCCAAGGATTGGCAGCTAACACGATTTCAGTATGTAAATCGGCTTTGATGAGACCCATTTTATTTGCCTTCCAGATCGACCTAGGTAACGAGATCTTTAATAAAGTTCCGAAAGCCTGCGCTAGGCTCAGACCTTCAGCACCTCCAAAGCCCATTTCATGGTCTTTAGACAAAGTTCTTCATTTCGCCTCCCTGTTGAGCAATGAAGAATGTGCGTTAAAGGATTTAACGCAAAAAGTTATTTTCCTATTTGCACTCGCGTCCGGGGCCAGGGTTAGTGAGATCGTAGCCCTCTCGAGAGAGGCAGGTCGTGTTCAGTTCCTGGATGGGGGGGAGCTGAACCTGTTTCCGGATCCTACGTTTCTCGCCAAGAATGAGTTACCCACCAACAGGTGGGGTCCCTGGAGAATCTGCCCTCTGAAAGAAGATGCATCTCTATGTCCAGTAGAATGCCTAAAGGTCTATCTTCGTAGAACTTCAGACTTCAAGGGTAGTCAACTATTCAGGGGAGAAACATCAGGCTCAAATTTATCTCTGAATCAACTCAGAGCGAAAATGACATATTTTATTCGCAGAGCGGATCCTGACAGTACACCCGCAGGTCACGATCCGAGGAAAGTTGCCTCATCCCTAAATTTCTTTAATTGTATGGATTTTGAACATCTCCGTTCATACACGGGCTGGAAATCTTCCAGGGTGTTCTTTCGCCACTATGCGAAGCAAGTAGAGGAACTTAAGAGATCTGTGGTAGCAGTGGGTCGTGTAGTTAACCCTACTGTTTAACTCTGCGAGGAACAGTGGTCTTAATTGGGACGATTAAGTCCAGGGTGAGTGTGTAGGTACATACTGTACTACAAACTAAATGAGGGCACCAAGTGCCCATATAGACTGTTCCTTCCTTCAAAGGTGAACCTTGCATAAGTTCAGACATGTGTGCCAAGCGTTTCTAACGCTAATGTGATTGATTTGTAATACAGATTTTTTATGACTTGATACCTTGGTATCTCATTAAAGTGGTGTTTAATGGTTTTTCTTTCAGATAAACAAGTTCTGTTTACTATCATACTTATGCTTAAAGTTTTGGGTTACCCCCTTTTATATAAATATATATATTGGTTGTTAACCTGTCTGTTTATTATCTGTCAATAAACTTGTTCTTGAGAACCTTGCGTCTCTTTCACCTGTGTCAATTTATTGGTATAATTGAGCATTTAATTCTATGTATCTTATCTGGGATAATTCTGATAGAATTGTTCTGTTTTGCAAGCTATGTTGCATTGGTTTATGTAAGTCCCCTAATGGGAGGACTCCGTCCCATAAAGGGACGAGGGCGGTTTTATTAGTTTCTTCCTATGCGGATATAAACCTTTGTCCAATACAAGTATTGTGCGGATGACTGGTCAATATATTGACGCAGTAGTTCTATACAAACTATGCTTTACTTAATATAGGGCGAGACCACTATATTAGCTTGCCTGAGATTCATACATAGATATATGTACTCTTCGAGACTTTCCAGAGTCTAGTAGGACTCTTCCCTGTAGGGGGCAGGAAGCTCTAACATAGTTTATAGTTAGTTGAAAAGATGTATAACGGTAACATCTTAGGTCTCTAGGTCTAGTCGACCGGGAATAAATATCTCCGGGGAGTACGGCACGTTCTGAGAATCCACAGATACAGTAATGCTCTGGTACACTTCCATCAGGACGACATGGCTTGAGCCCAAAAAACGGATTTTGAGCGAAGCGAAAAATCTATTTTTGGGTGAGATAGCCATGTCGTCCTGATGGACCCGCCCTTGCCTTTCTAAGAAAGGGCTGTAGGACCCCTCCCTACATACAGTATCTGTAGCACCTCGTGTACGCTACAAGGAATATAGATGGCGCCAGGATTGGCGCCAGGCACGCATACGAATCGGGGGATTGGGAAGCCTTGGGAGCGGCTCCCCCCTTTTTCTTTCCCGAATTCGTATCTCGTCAATCTCCCTCCTACGAGACGAATCTCTATTCAGGTAGTAGATTGCCATGTGACGTGTCTAGAATACGTCCTCTGATATGTCGCGATATCCCTTTCACGAGGGATACTCGCTCCAGGAGTTAGAATTCTGGTACCTTAAGGTAAATTCTCTGGGAATATCGCCGTAGTTGTAATATACCCTAGGAAGCTACCCTATAGGAACTTCCATCAGGACGACATGGCTATCTCACCCAAAAATAGATTTTTCGCTTCGCTCAAAATCCGTTATATATATATATATATATATATATATATATATATATATATATATATATATATATATATATATATATATATATATATATATATATATATATATATATATACATAATATATATATATATATATATATATATATATATATATATATATATATATATATATATACATAATATATATATATATATATATATATATATATATATATATATATATATATATATATATATATATACATATATATATATATATATATACATATATATATATATATATATATATATATATATATATATATATATATATATATATATATATATATATATATATATATATATATATATATATATATATATATATTCAAACTTCAAGCATCGATGACAGCTATTATTATAAAGATTGTTTTTAGCTAAGAACCTCAGTGGGAAAATTAAATTAAGGAACAACAATTTGTTTGAAAACAACAATTAACATTTTTATATAACAAAGAACTTTCAGTGCTTCCTCGTTGTCTTTTCATCATGAACATTCATTGATGTATTTATTTAATGGCGTGATATGAAAATAGAATAAATGTTTTTAACATTAGGTGCACTCAAAGAACAGGTAGGCTAAATACGTATGTGGTTCAAAAATCGCTAAAATTTTAGCATTTCCCAACTTTAAACGGAAGACTTTCATTACGAAATATTATTACAGTTTCTATTTACATGGAACTCAATGTTTTATGTTATTTCATTCGCTCTTATTTATGAAATTATTGAAATCTATTTTCATTTTGTACCTGATGAACTATGAATTGAAAATATTAACTTTAACTCTCACCAAAAAACAGTTTTTGAAATTCACGCTCTCATTAATTCCTAAGTTGGTATATAACATGTGAAACTCTTATGATTACCAGAAATCAATGTAGGTTGTTATGACAACACATAAAAACTTCTTTATTCCTTGATGGTCTTATAATATATATATGACTCTGTCCCATGATTCATGTTGATGATGATACAATTAGAAAGAAAAAATAATGTAGTATTGTTTATTCAACAAAGATTAGATATAAGAATATATGAAAAGAGAAAATCAAAATAATATTATACCAATAATAATTATTGTTCGATGTTGAAGAATAGGGATAATCTAGATGGAATGGTTTTCCTGCTCTATTACCAATATAATATAATATAATATGAATATATATATATATATATATATATATATATATATATATATATATATATATATATATATATTGATATAGATATAGATAATTAAATATATATATATATATATATATATATATATATATATATATATATATATATATATATATATATATATATATATATATATATATATATATATACAGAGAGAGAGAGAGAGAGAGAGAGAGAGAGAGAGAGAGAGAGAGAGAGAGAGAGAGAGAGATCATCATCATCTCCTCCTACACCTATAGACGCAGAGGGTTTCGGTTAAATTTTGCCAGTCGTCTCTGTCTTGAGCTTTTAATTGAATACTTCTCCATTCATCATCTCCTACTTTGCACTTTATAGTCCTGATTTATGTAGGCCTGTGTCTTCTTGTCCTTCTAGTGCCTTGTGGAGCCCAGTTAAAAGTTTGGTGAACTAATATATCTTGGGAAGTGCGAAGAGCATGCTCAAACCATCCCCATCAACACCTCATCAGGATCTCGTCCACATACGGTACTCGAGTAGTCTTTCTTATAGTTTCATTTTAAATTTTGCCCTTACATTTAACTCTCAAAATCCTTCTGAGAGCCTTATTCTCAAACCTATTAGAGCTATTGGAGATTGTTTCATTTTCATACCATTACTCTTGTCCATAGAGTAACACCGATCTCATTAAACTGATATATAGTCTGATTTTTATATGATATTTTAGGCGATTTGATTTCCAAATTTTACTTAACCTAGCTCTTGTTTCATTTGCTTTATTCAATCTTTCACTAAAATATTTTTAGAGATCCATTGTTGCAGACCATTGTTACTAGATATTCAAAAGATTCTACCTCATCAATCCTTTCTCCTTCCAATGATATTTCCTCTTTCACTGAGTACTCCATTCTCATCATCTGTCTTCTTTCTATTTATATTCAGCCCCAACATGTGTGATATTTCATGAATTTTGATAAGCAAGCATTGCAAATCTTGTTGTGTTCTGCTAAGAAGGACAGCATCATCTGCTAAATTCCTATTATCAATCCGGTACAATCTTTCTTCACCATCTCTGACTGCTCCACACATTACAAAGTCAATGAGGAGGATAAAAAATATAGGTGACAATACATTCCATTGGAATACTCCGTTGTCCACTGGAAACTCACTTGATAAGACTACATTAGCATTAACTTTGCACTTGCTATATTCATGAACAGATTAATCAAATTAACATATTTCAGAGGAATTCCATAATAACGCTGAATTCTCAAAAAAAGAAAATAAAAGTGGGCCAGTGCACACTATCAAAAGCTTTTTCATAGTCCACAAATTCCATCAAAATTTGATTTCAATATTCTAAACATAGCTGTAAAACAGGTCTCAAAGCAAAAATTTGGTCAGTGCAATTTCTACCTTTTATAAATCCCGTTTGTTCATCTTCTTAGCTTTTCATCAACCTTTTTCTCCAGCCACTTAAGAATATGCATACTATATATTTTCATAACAACTGACGTAATTGTTATGCCTTCGTAATTATAGCAATGAGTCAGGTCTCCCTTTTTAGCTATTTTCACCAACACTCCTAACTCACATTCATCATGTTTTGGCTCTTCATGCCCCATTTTACAAAATATTATTGTAAGTAGCCTAGGATTCACTTCATTTTTGGCCAGTATCATCTTGGCAGTTATTCCATCGTATTTGGAAGCTTCCCATCTCTTTGGTTTTTTGGAGATAGCTTCGACTTCAAAAACACCGACGACATTTATGGTCACATCAAAGTCTTCATCAACTTTATATATATCAATCAAATTATTCCTTTTATATATCCTATTCATAACCTCATTAAAGTGTTCCATAAAACGTCGTCTTTCTTCATCTTTTGTTGGTATAAACGGTGTAGCGGTTTCAATTTACCCCCTGCAACTCCCCCCCCCCCCCGTAGTTTGAAACCATTTTCAGGCTATCACGGGTAATTTGAAACCTGTTTGAACCTCCCCCCGGGGGTAATTTGAAAACAGTTTCAGGCTACCCCCCTGGTTTTAAGCTTCCCCCTCGTTTTTGGGCAGCATCTCATTATTAACAAATATTAACCAATTGCTTTTGATCAGGCCCAACACTAAATTATTAGGTCACATATGTATACATGTACAGTTTCATCTATTGGTATAATTCATTGATGTTATATCTCTATCCGTTAATTGTTTTTTTCTTCTTTGTGATTATCATACTAGTACACCTATAAAGGCACGCTCGATACGGCCATCATTTGTATGTTATTTTTTTTCCAAAACGAACTCGAGACACATTCCGTGTGTAAATTTGCACATTGTATAATACAAGGTCTATAGATAGATCTTAGCATAATACTATGCACACAAGTCAAGCGGTCCTTAATTCATCAGGATGACCACAGAGGACGATAGTTACAATGACAATTTGTCGTCCTCGGACCGTTGATATGTGACAAATTTATTGTCAGTTTTAGAAATACATCTGTTTATGTAAGTTTTGAGCGAAGTTGTTCTTCAAGCCAGTAAAAAAAAAAAAAAAGTTCAAGATGCCTAGATACTCAAGGATCAACATAGCAGACACTGCTGCTGCGGGAGATGAATACAAAGGAGCAGCTGCTTATAGTGATGTCAATAAAGTATATAAACAAGAACAATGAATGCCAGACTTAGAAAAAAAGTTAGGTAACCTAGCCGAGTTAATGAACATATACATTGTTCAGCAAGAAGAGGAGCGGTGCGCAAACACAGCATATCCAACTTACAAAAATATAGCTCAAAAACACACAAGTGGAAGCATACATGCACATCAGAGTGAAAATACGCAAAATGTCGTAGCTAGAGAATTACTGGAACCCCAGGCAAGTTTTAGGCATTTTGATGATCCTTCGATCAAAGCAATCAATTAACTAGGTTGCTGAAAGGTGCACTGGCAATGGAGATAATGTGGTGGACACAAGACAGTTTAATATGTTATACTGAAATAAAACAAAGTTTAATTGAGAAATATTGCTGACCGATGCTAGAAAAGGGGAAAAGAAGAAAATTACAAGCCCAAAATTCGATGGGGGGTGGGGGGCGAGACAGTTCTAAATTTTAACAAACAGAGTGTCAATCTCCAAAAAAGAGTTAAAAAAGCAACTCCCTTAAACATATTCGCAGATTAGAAATACCCGTATTTATATGGTTATTGGTTCGAAGACAATCACTCTTCAGCAGATGTAGTGACGACGATACAAAAAATTCTAGATATTTCTGCTGGAAGAAAAAAATGACAGGAAATAAGTGTCCCTATTTTGAAAATGTAGCAGAAATGACAGGCACTTACCAACTCCCAAACCAGGAGAGTAGAGAACGTTGTCAGCAGGTGAGAATAGTCTTCAGTTGCTAGCAGTGTGAAGGAGAGAGGCACCAACGAGTGGAATGCCCCAACTAAGAATCCCCCACTGTTACACTTGTCAGGCCTACGGTCACCTATCTCGAGAGTGCTCAGCAAAAAGCGCCGAGGGTTGGCGGGCTCTGTCACACGCTGACCACCCCCGCCCAACATCCGAGAAAAAGGAAGCAGAGGAATGGGTGAACGATGGAGTTCGATGCCACCCCCCACCCCTGCCAACGCCCCCGGCATGACAGCAAAAAAAAAAAGCAGCCTACGATGGAATCAATGTAGCAGGCACAGTGACCTCCCTTGGTACCCCCCGACCTCACCCCAGCACCACTAAAGACAGGAGCACGTGGGAGTGGCATTGAAAGTGAGGTCATTGGCACGAGGTCCACTTATCCTAATGGGCAGCTTGGAATGTTAGCAGTCATGATTAACCTACCAGATAAGTCCATTTGAGCGCTAATTGAAACAGGAGATAGCATTTCGTTTATTGAAAAAGGAATCTCCTCAAACCCACGGCAATAAGCGGTATCCATTATTCTTGACATGCCAAGAGGAAATAAAATACAGGCAAGACATATAAAGATTGTCAACTTTCAGGTGGGATCTTTGAAGTTTACTCATGATTTTTTTGTCTTGCCCTCCTTGGGAATTTCAGAAATCGAGGCTATACTTGGTTTGGATTTTATAATGAGTAATCAAATATACATTTACAGGGAAAAATATAGAATAACAGTAATAGCAGGATTAGGCATTTTCCTGATAGAAAGTCATGAGAGGGTAAGTTCTTGTCAAGGTTAAGAGAGACAATTAAGGAAGGTAACAGCTGTAACTGAAAGATGAGAAGTATTGCCTCCCAAGACACCTAGGAGCATATCAGTGACCCTGTGTCAGCCTCCTCTGAAGGGAACTAAAGTTGTAGTTAAACTCCAAGACAAATGGGCACACAGAGTGTTTGAGGGCTTGTCCGAAATAAAAGAGAACAGAGCTGATATAACGATAGTTAATTTGTCACAAAAAAAGAGTTATATATGTTACATATTGAGTCTATGTGTGAGTTAGAGTTATGTGAAATTGCTAATAATTGGATCTTGGGAGCCATAACTCCAGCCTGCATAAACGAACGCCCTCAGAACCTGATTATGCAAGCGCGAAAACTATGTGTGCCAGAATATCAACCTGCAGTTGATAACAAGTCTGATAATTATTATGATGTAATTACAATTGGAGAGGAGCCAACGGATAGGATTGACGGATATCCCTTTAGCATTGAAACTGGGCAGGCAGAGCTAATCAGGTCAAGGCCTTATAACGTATCCATTACTTTCCCAGGAAGAGATAGAAACGTAAATTAGTAATTGAGGGGAACAAGGGATTATCGAGGAGAACAAATCCCCTTTGGCTTCTCCAATTGTAACAGTTAGGAAAAAGGATGGGTCGGAAAGATTGTGTGTTGATTATAGCAAGTTGAATCCAGTCACAAAGGATAATGCATTCCATTTACCCCCTGATCGAAGAATTACTTATGAAGATACGGGATAGTAAATATTCAACAACTATCGATTCAAAATCTAGATACTATCAAATACCCATTCATGTAGACAGTAAATGTAAATCGTTATTCATAACTAATAATCAACTATTTCAGTTTAATCTTATTCTTTTAGGTGTTTAAAAATGCTCCAAGTTATTTTTCTAGAGTAATAAGGGCAGTTTTGCTTCAATCAATTTGGCTTAATGCTCATGTTTATTTAGACGATATCATAATTACAGGGAAAACGGCTGAAGAACATAATAACAATATTCGTAAAATTTTAGAAGCATTGCGACGTAATGGTCTGAAAATGAATTTGTCAAAGTTAAAATTTTTCTGTGAACATGTCGAATTTTTAGGTCATATAATAACCCTAGAAGATATCCATCCCTGCCCCAGTAAAGAGGATATTAGAGATTTCCTCAGGCCACATACCCCTAAGGAAGTAGCTGGGTTCCTTTGGCTCGTTGTGTATTGCCGTACATGAGAGGTTTTGGAGAAATAGCAAGACCCTTAGATACTTTAAAAAAAACAAAAAGTGATATATTAGGGAGTGGAAGAAGAAAGGGTTCTAAGAATCAATGACTTACTTGCATATCCTAGATTCGATCGCTCGTTTTTAGTGACCACGGATGCTATTAGTGTAGCTATTGTTGGCTTAATTTTCAACGATATGATAAAGGTAGAGAGTGACCCAATTTTTTTTTTCTTCCAGGCCAGTGAAAGGGACAGAAAAGACTTAGAATACACTCGATAGAGAGGCATTGGCTTTTCCTTGTGTTCTGGAGAGTTATCGGTTCTTTTTATTAGGTCACCCGATTGAGTTACAAAGTGATCATGATTTATTTTACAAAGGTGACTTGACGTCTAGAACAAGTGGTATGGATTGCAAGATTACTAAAGTTTAACATAAAGGTCTTTGACTTACAGAAGATAAAGCTAACTTTGTAGCTAATGCTCTCTCTAGAGGTGCAGTAATAGGAGAGAGAGAGAGAGAGAGAGAGAGAGAGAGAGAGAGAGAGAGAGAGAGAGAGAGAGAGAGAGAGAGAGAGAGAATTGGAAACGGTGAACGTGAATGCGTGTGGGTGGCCAAGGACATAACCAGGTGTTTCTAGTTCCCTGATGTTGGAGGT
>NC_090740.1:97990497-97992395 GCF_036898095.1 Palaemon carinicauda | reverse complement strand
AGCGGTAATGGTTGGAAAACTAAAAAGATGGAAAGGCCTAGGATATGTTGGAATAGCTGCCAATAAGATACTGGCTGAAAATGAAGTGATTCCCAGACTACTAACAATATTCTTTTGTAAAATGTGACACGAAGAGGCGAAATATGATGAATGGGAGTTTCAAGCGTTGGTGATCATTGCCCCCCCCCCCCCCCCCCCCCCCAAAAAAAAAGGAGACCTAACTGATTAAGAAAATGACAGAGGCATAACACTTACGTAAGTTGTTACAAAAATATATGGTACACTTATTCTAAAAAGACTGGAAAGAAAGATTGATGAAAAGCCGAGAGATGAACATCCAGGATTTTGAAAAGGTAGAAGTTACAGTGACGAGATTTTAATTTTGAGATATATTGTACAATAATTTGTAGAATATAAAAATCCCCTTTGGATGGTATCAGTGAATATGAAAAAGCTTTTGATAGTGTGCACCAGCCAATTTTGTGGCGAGTCCTGCATGTTAATGGAATTCCTCTGGAATATGAAAATTTCATTAATTCTGTTCATGAGCATTGCAAGTGCCAAGTTAGTGTTAATGGAGTCTTACCAAGTGAATATCTAGTGAAAAGCAAAGTACTACAAGAGAAAGTCACCTATGTTGCTTATCCTCCTCATAGACTTTGTAATGTGTAGAACAGTCAGGGATGGTGGAGAATGATTAGACTGGATTGTGGATAGGAATATAATAGACCCAGAGAATGCTGATGATGCTGTCCTTTTTAGCACATATCCACAGGATTTACAATGCTTGCTTACCACAATGCTTGAAATATTACAAGACGTACTGAAGATAAAAAGAAGAGAGGCAGAGATGATTAGAACGGAGGTTATACATAAGAATATGAAATATCATTGGAAAGAGAAGGGATTGATGAGGTAGATTCATTTAAGTATTTAGGAACTGTGATCTCTAACACAGGTTCTTTAGAATTAGAGTTTAGTGAGAAAAAGTAAATCACAAAATGGCTAGGTTAATTAAAATCTGGAAATCAGGTCGCCTGCAATTGCACATGAAAATCACACTGTCCTGTATATCAGTTTAGTGTGATCAGTGCTACACTATGGACATGAGTCAAGGTATGACAATGTAACAATCTTCAATAGATTTAGTTTATTCTAGAATAAAGCCCTGAGAAGGATATTTGGAGGACATGACTAGAAGTAAAACTATAAGAGAGATTACTTGAGCACCATATATGGATGACACCATGAGGAGAGGTGTATAGAGATGTTTTGGGTATGCTCTTCGTACTCCACAAGAGACATTAGTTCATCGAAGGTTTAGCTGGGGTCCACAAGGCACGAAAATAATTGGAAATCCCGGACTTACATATCTGAGGACGTTGAATCACGAAGTAGGAGATTATGATTGGAGAAGTATTGAATTAAAAACTCAAAATAGAGAAGACTTTCAAAATGTAACAGAGGCCTTTCGCGTCAATGGCATAGGAGGAGATAATGATGATCATGAATATATATATATATATATATATATATATATATATATATATATATATATATATATATATATATATATATATATATATATATATATATATATATATACATATATAATATGTGTGTGTGTATATATATATATATATATATATATATATATATATATATATATATATATACATATACAAAAATGTATGTTTATTATTTTGAACATTCGTTACTTAGAGTCATACAATCTGGTTATATCAAGTAAATTGACAATCTTATTGGCGTTAGATAATTAGGCTCATCATAAATCCGGTGACTCGTATTCCCCCAATCAAATCTATTTCGGATGTGTATTCTTTAAGAAACAATTATTCAGGTAATTAGAGCATTGGCAAATATGTTCTTTCTAGAAA
>NC_090740.1:97967997-97975497 GCF_036898095.1 Palaemon carinicauda | reverse complement strand
ATCTCACAGGGATATCGCATAATATCAGAGGACGTATTCTTGACACGTCACATAGCTATCTTCACCCCGAACAGTATTAACGCTTCAAGGGGTTATAGTGACAAGAATCCGAAACGAGAATGAAAAGAGAGCCGCTCATAAGGCATCTCTAATATTCCGTTTCCAGTGTGTAATCGATGAAGGCGGTAGCGCCCTCATTATTCCTTGTAGCGATATACGAGGTGTTACAGATACTGTACTATAGCGAGGGGTCAATAAGCCTTTTTACAATAAAAAGAAGGGCGGGTCCATCAGGACGACATGGCTACCTCACCCAAAAATAGATTTTTCGCTTCGCTCAAAATCCGTTTTTTGGGCTCAGGCCATGTCGTCCTGATGGAAGTTTACCAGAGCATTACTGTATCTGTGGATTCTCAATCGGTGCTGTACTTTCAAGAAAGTATTTTCCTGGTCCATCTAGACCTAGAGACCTATGATATTACCGTCATGCATCATTTCATCTAAGCATGAACTATGTTAGTGCTTCCTGACCCCTACAGTGAAGAGTCGTACTAGACTCTGTAAAATGTCTCAAGGAGTACATAATAACTTATGGATGACAAAATGACAAGCTTGTATAGTGGTCTCGCCCTATACAATATAAAGCAAAGTTTGTATAAGAGTCACCAATGTCAGTATGAATTTGTGACACCTTCCCCAATGTGACTACTCTTATTAACTATTGGATAATTGTTGTATCTGCATAAAAACAAATGTTGCCTCTTTGCCACTATCCCATCAGGGTACCACGTCAACCCTTCCAAGTAAGGGTTAGAATGAGTGGACTTTTGCTTGAATCATGGAACAGTCTTGAAAGACACACCATGATAAAAATATCCATATTTTAATCTCATTGCTCAGTGCATTTCTAATAAAATCAGTGTGGGCGAATAAAAACTATGAACTAGTTTATCAAAATTAATAAACGTACATATCAGATCAACATTTATAAAATTTATAAAATGTGGATGATATACGTTAAAGCATAAAGAAAAAAGTCAACAGAAAATATTGTTTCGTCTACTAGGAAACTAATTTGCCACTTCAATTGAATTATTAATAATAATGATATAGTCTGTATACTGTTTATTTACACTAGCGTAAAAAAACGCTTGGAAAAAGTGTCCGTATTATGCTATAGTTCACCGACGTCAATGGAACAGTTCGTAAGTACACTTTCGTGGCCTATCGCTCAGTGTGTAGTAACATACAGTGACTACACACGTACCCTCTTAATTAATCGTCCCAAATTAATTACACTGTTCCTCGCAGATTTAAAACAGAAGGTTAAAGAATTGTACCTGCTGCTACCACAGATCTCTTGAGTTGCTCCACTTGCTTCTCATAGTGCATAAAGAATGCCTTGGATGACTACCAGGCAGTGTGCAAACAAGGATGTTCAAAGTCCATATAATTCAAGAAATTTTATGGAAGAGGCAACTTTCCTCGGATCATGACTAACGGGTGTACTGTCTGGATCCATTCTGCGAATAACACGGGTGAATTTCGCCTTTAGTTATAGATAACTTTGAACCCAGGGTTTCTCTTCTGAACAGCTGTCCTCCCATAAAGTCTGAAGTTCTATGAAGATAGACCTTTAGGCACTCCACTGGACATAAAGATGCATCTTCCTTCAGAGGGCAGATTCTCTAGGGACCCCACCTGTTGGTAGGTAGCTTGTTCTTGGTAAGAAACGTTGGGTCTGGAAATAGATTCAGTTCTCCCTCCAAGAACTGGACGTGGCATAGAGAGAGCCACTATTTCATTAACTCCGGCCCCCAAAGCGAGTACAAGCAGATATATGACTTAAAATTCAAGGCCTTCTAAGCGCATTCCTCATTGTTCATTATTTATACACAATGAAGAATCATATCTAATGATCATGCAAAGGGTCTTTGGAGGCGCTGAAGGGCTAAGCCCAGCATGGGCCTTTGTAGTTCATTAAGAATGTCGTTAGAAAGGTCGACCTGTAAGGCATATGGTATCTGACTTGTCAAGGCAAGCTCGAGCAATAGAA
The DNA here is from genome assembly GCF_036898095.1 of Palaemon carinicauda. NCBI lineage: Eukaryota > Metazoa > Arthropoda > Malacostraca > Decapoda > Palaemonidae > Palaemon > Palaemon carinicauda. The sequence goes on along the minus strand of NC_090740.1, from coordinate 97,973,441 downwards.
ATGTGTTGGCTGCTAAACATTGCTCATGAAGGTGAATGAAGGATGATAAATAGGAATCTGTCGAGATTTCTTTTGGTTTCTTCGCCTTGACAAAGGATAGCTATTTCTTCCCTGAAGCCTCATAATGTCTTCTGGTTTCCTCCAAAAGTCTAAACTGACTTTTAACACCGAATCTTTTTTTCATCGCTAAGGAGAGAAAATCATGAGATGTAGGTTCCGTGTTTTCTGTGATGGAGCCAAGACAGTCTACTTCTGTACTTGCTGAGACAGGGATGGATCCGGTAGCGGTACGAATTTTAGTCGAAGTTCCAATGCCAGAGGGAACCACACGCTATTTGGCCCCTTGTGGGCCACTATTGCTGCTTTCCCTTTGAAGGATCTCAGCTTATCGAGAACCTTCAAAAGGAGGTTGTGCAGGGGAACAGATAAATATTGGACCATCTGTTCCAGTCTAGGGACATAGCGTCCACTGCCTCCGCTAGCGGATCCTCTATGGGGACACGTAACAATCTATTTTCTTGTTGTCTTTCGTCGCAAAAAGGTCTATCTGCAGCTCCAGGACTTGGCTCGAGATGAAGGAGAACGATCCTGCATCAAGGGACCATTCTAACTCTATAGGTGTAAACCTGGATAGAGCGTCCGCTGTCATATTGCGGAACCCTTGAATGTGAACTGCTGACAGGTGCCATTTCTTCCATTCCACCAAACGGAATATGGCCAACATCACTTGGTTAATTTGAGGTGACCTCGACCCTTGTCGATTCAGGCATCTCACTACCACCTCACTGTCTAGAACCAGTCTTATGTGGGTCGAGTGGCGAGGAGATACTTTCTTTAGTGTCAGAAGAACTGCCATGGCTTCTAGAAAGTTGATGTGAAATGACTTGAAAAGCTTGGACCAAGCTCCTTGGTCTCTCTTCTGATGAGAGTGACCTCCCCAGCCTTCCTTTGAGGCGTCTGTGTGGATAGTTACTGATGGGGGATGAGGTTGAAGAAGTATTGATCTCTTCAACTGCTTGGCATTAGACCATGGCTTGGGAAGCGTTCGCAGTCGAGTCGGTAGAGGTCTTATTAGATCTCTTTGCGCGTTTGATGCATATTTTCTACAGACTCCCGTTGCATCCTTTAGCTGTGCTCTTAGCACTGGGTCTGTTATCGAAGCAAACTGTAGAGAACCCAGCACTCTCTCCTGTCCGCGTCTTGATATCCGTTTGGATTTCAATAGTCTCTTGACAGATCCTGCTATTTCTTTCCTCTTCTTCCCAGGAATGGAAAGTCGATGTGACTCCAAATTCCAGTGGATTCCCATCCACTGAAATTTTTAAGCTGGAGAAGGTCGAGACTGTTTGATGTTGATCTTGAATCCTAAATGTTCCAGAAACTGGATCACTATTTTAGAAGCTTGCATGCATTCTGTCCTGGATTCTGCCTACACCAGCCAGTCGTCCAAGTAGGCTACTACTTGGACCCCCTTTAGGCGTAATTGATGGACGGCTGCGTTCGCGAGCTTCATGAAAATCCTTGGGGCTATGTTTAGCCCGAAAGGCATGGCTCTGAATGCGTAAATTTATCAATGTAACTTGAAGCCTAGGTAGGAGGAGAGGTGACGATTAACTAGAACGTGCCAATAAGCGTCAGACAAGTCTATAGAGACAGCATATGCCCTTTTGGGCAGTAGGGCCCTTATGTGTTGAAGTGTGAGCATTCTGAACTTGTAGTTCACTATGAAATTGAGTGGCGACAAGTCTAGAATGACTCTAAGTTTTTCTGAGTCCTTCTTTGGAACACAAAACAGCCTTCCTTGGAATTTGGTGGACTTAACTTTCCGGATTACTCTTTTGTCTAAGAGGTCTCGGACATATTCTTCCAGAACAGGGGTTGAGTGTTGGAAGAATTGAGGAAATTGAGGTGGAGGACTGCTCCAACTAAAACCTAGCCCATTCTTTATTAGGCTGTGGGCCCAGGGATCGAAGGTCCAGTGATCCCTAAATAGCTGTAGTCTCCCTCCTACTGGAAGTATCTCACTTCTGCTGTTGTGGACCTGAGGCCTTGCCTCCTTGACCGCGTCCTCCCCTGGATCCCCTTCCTCTTGAAGGGCATCTAGAAGAACCTCTGGCTGTTCCTCTAGCTTTCGCGAGAAAGGAAGAAGTCTGCCTTTCGAAGGCTGGGTTAGAAACTGGCGACTGTGTCGCTACTTGTTGAGGTACCAGCTGGTACGTGGTTGGAGGTTGTGCCACTATCTGAGGCACCACGGTCACAGGAAGTAATTGTTGTTGCTGTCGGTAGGGTTTAGCTGGCAGAGAGGATGGCATAGGCCTTTTTGTCTTCTTCTTGGGTTGTGGACCCACATCTGGAGAAGACTTTCTCTTAGAATCTAAGCCCCACTTTTTGAGAAGGTTCCTATTCTTCTTTATCCACTTCATCGGGAAAGAGGTCTTTACCTCAGATACGAGAGGATATCAGTCTCCTCGGTTCGTGCCTCACCGCAGCCGAGGCGAACACGAACTCTCTACAAGTTCTCCTAGCTTTAATAAAGCTATAGAGATCCTTCGTAACTGTGGCCAGATGAGTTTTGGCCACTACCATGAACATGTCCTGGATCTTGGGGTCACTTGCCATTGTTTCTAATGTTGTTTGCAACGACATCGATGCCGCAAGTATTTCCTTCTTCTCTTGCTCCCTGTACAAGAAAACCTCCGACAGCTTAGAGAGTTCCTCACCGAACTGACGCTCAGCAATATCAGCTTCCAGCTTCCCGACTGAGAAGGTAAGGTGTACGTCCTTCCAGTCTTCTTGGTCCAAGGGCAAGGTCAGAGATATCGGCTTGCACTCCTCCAAGGAGGGGCATGGTTTCCCTGCCTCCACCGCCTTTAAGGCAGCCTTATATCCCTTTTCCATGAAGGGAAAGGCTCTGGTTGGAGAGGCCACAAAGGAGGGAAGCTTCTTACTCAAGGCTGGCACCTTTGAGTTCGTGAAGCCCCTCTCTTTCATGGAGCCCGCTAGTAACGCCTGTGCTTTACTATGGTCAAGAACTATGACCTCCTTCGGCTCTGTCTTCTCCTTTGAGGCTGGCTCCTTCCTAAGATGGACATAGCAGTCCGGATAAGAATCTCTGTTGGGCCAAAATTCCACTTTTTCCAGGGGAATTGCTCCCAACTTCTCTGATATCACGATCTTCCTGGTTGTCATTGGCATGTGTTTGGCATACCTCCAAGGATTGGTGTCCGAGCACAAAGGAAGATCCTTCAGGTTGAGTCGCTTCTGGGCCCCACGTGATGCTGCAAGTCCACGTATCTCCAGTTTCATTGCAGCTTCCTTCTCATCATTCTTTCTTTGAATTTGTTGGATCATCTCAACAATAGAAGAAAGAGTCCTTCCTAGTTCATTTGGGATAGCAGACGATGTAGAGGGAACAGGTTCTGGGTCCGGAACTGATGTAAGCGACACTTCGTCTATTTCTTCTTCTTCTATTTGAGGAGCCTGAGACAGCTCCTCCTCCTGACCTTCTCCTAGAAGGTCTCTCTCTGTAGAATCCGACACCTCCAACATCCTATCGCCCAATTGGATGTCTTGAAGGGCGGCCGAGACTTCAGAATCTACCGGATTCTGGACAGTTGGTATCTACACCTGAGGCTGAGGAATGACTGCATCAGCTGATGCTTTAGGGAAAAGGTATGCCCTCATCTTCTCATTTGAAAGGTAGGGGCCTGAGGCGTTTTTCTGAAAACCCCTCACCCAGGTTCGTAACTTTTCGCTGGCAGCATCCATTGACTCCGTCGACTTAGGATTGTCAAAAGCCACGGTAATCAGGTTAAAACATACAGTACAAACCTGAGGGTCCCAATATCGGAGATCACCTCTGGAGGCTGCGCATGCTGCGTGCCTCCTGCAAAGTTGATGTCCACAGAAGTTCTTACTGCGGACATTACAGAACACACTCCCGCACTTCGGATGGTCCTCCTGTAAAGAGAAGAAAAATCCATGCGTATCAAGTGAAGGCTTTTCACTTATATTGAAACGTTTATCTTATATAGAAAAGCTATGAAAGAAAGAAGGAAAGACACATACTAGTATTTCCTGTCCAGTCAATTGCTGTAACCTCCCAAGATATTAAAACTAAGGTTAATTCTATTCTAGAATACCATTTGTGATTTCCTAAACGGAAATTTAAGGTGTAGTTCACACCTTGAAAGACAGTTTTAATATACAGGATAGAAAGAATACAGAAAGAACTCACTTTCTATATATTGTACGGTCTCAGCAAAAGGCTGTACAAGATAACATTCAGTATGTTGAAGAACTTTAGTGTTATCACAAACTCTGTACTGCAGTTATACTAATGCAGTGTGTACTACACTACAAATATAGTAACTACTGTACATCGCATGCTATTGTGCCGGCTAGCACGCGCCGGTACGATCCGGCATGCGCCGGCACGTGCCAGCCGGCATCTACCCCAAGATAGTTCAAAGATATACTACCTTTAACTAATAGGCGGCAGCCCATTGATTCTCAAATGTGTGCCGGCAGGCAATCATTGCCGGTCGACAGCTGAAAACGCTAATACCTGGCTGCAGGCCGCTAATCATAGTGGCCAGCAGATTTGGGATGATTTTTCCACTGCCGGCAGGCAAAGGTAGTAATACCCATGCCCGCCGGCAATAGCTAATATCCAGAGAACATCCAACTGCCTGGCTGTCGGCTTAACAGGCGGGTTAGGGGTACAACACAATAGTCAATGAAGAAGTATGAATGTAAGATTATAAGGCGGCATTGCCATACGACCTTCCATCCAGAAAGAGTGAACTATGGAAGGGGAGAATGTAGCATTCAGGCTACCAAGGAATCCATAGCCGGCCGGGCTCTACCGGCAGACATGGAAGGGAGACCAAGGGAGGTCTGGGGTTCACTCTGCAAAGAACAAAGGGTCTCAGCCGGCCGACACGTAATTGCCAGCCGGCAGAGAGCTAAGCCGGTCCTCCATCCTAACCTACACTAGGTACGGAAGTAGGGCTGCGGCCAAAAAAAAAATAAAAGAAAGAGAAGTGGGGAAGAGATAAGGGTCCTATAAACTTCGTTCTAGCAAGAGACATACTCAGCAGTTAGGGAAGCTCATCCTAACCTAGAGTTGTCTAATAGGGAGGAAGACTGGCAATATTTGCTATCCTCTTCCCAACCAGAACAAATTTAGGTGCAGTTATTTCGCCGGGCAACAGAGAAACTCAATCTCCAGCCCGAGAAAAACAACACAGGACAGTCTGCTAGGCCACTAGAGGAAGGAATCATTTCTCACAGAATCCTTCGGACGTGGACTAGGGAAGCAAAGCTTCCTGTGTCCGCCCCTAACCTAGCAAAGGAGACTCATTCTCTATGCTAGGAAGAAGCAGACCACAGACTAGAAACTCTGATGTTCTTTCCTAACCCAAAAAACCAGTCACTTTGGT
>NC_090740.1:97955497-97960497 GCF_036898095.1 Palaemon carinicauda | reverse complement strand
TCAATATCCTTCTGACGGCTTTATTCTCAAATCTACTAGATCTATTAAAGATTGTTTCATTTTCATACCATGACTCGTGTCCATAGAGTAACACCGATCTTACTAAACTCATATATAGTCTGATATTTATATGATATTTTGGGCTATTTGATATCCAAATTTTACTTAGCATAGCTATTGTCTGATTTGCTGTTTACAATCTTTCACTAAACACTAATTTTAGAGATCCCCCATGGAAGACTACTTTTTTCTAAATACTCAAATGATTCTACCTCATTAATCCTTTCTCCTCCCAATGATATTTCATCTTTCATTACATACTCCGTTCTCCTTATTTCTGTCTTTCTTCTATTTATCTTCAGCCCAACCTTGTGTGATATTTCATGCATTTTGGTAAGCAAGTATTGCAAATCCTGTGGTATTCTGCTCAGAAGGACAGCATCATCTGCTAAATTCTTATTACCTATCCAGTACAATCTTTCTCCACCATCTCTGACTGTTCCACACATTACAAAGTCCATGAGGAGGATAAAATATATAGGTGACAATACATTTCATTGGAGTACTCCATTGTCCACTGGAAACTCACTTGATAAGACTCCATTAGCATTAACTTTGCACTTGCTATATTCATGAAGAGATTAATAAAATTAACATATATAAGATAAATCCCATAATAATGCAGGATTTTCCCAAAAATTTGCCGGTGCACACTATCTAAGGGTTTTTCATAGTCCAGAAATACCATCAAAATTTTATTTCAATATTCTACTCATTGCTATACATCATGTCTCAAAATAAAAATTTGGTCAGTGTAATTTCTATATTTTATAAACCCTGCTTGTTCATCTCAGCTTTTCATCAACCTTTCCCTTCAGTCTCTTAAGAATAAGCATACTATATATTTTCATAACAACTGACGTGATTGTAATGCCTCCGTAATTATTGCAATCAGTCAGGTCTCCCTTTTTATATTTTTTTCACCAACACTCCTAACTCCAATTCATCAGGTTTTGCTTCTTCATGCCTCATTCTACAAAATAATATTGTAAGTAGTCTGGGATTCACTTCATTTTCGGCCAGTATCATCTCGGCAGTTATTCCATCGTATCTGAGGGCTTTGCATCTCTTTAGTTTTTTTGAGGATGGCTTCGACTTGAAACACACTGAATCCATACATGGCCACATGCAGGTCTTCACCAGTTTCTTATATATCATTCAAATTATTCCTTTTATATGTCCTATTCATAACCTCACTAAAGTGTTCCATCTAACGTTGTCTTTCTTCATCTTTTGTTGGTACAACCGAGCCATCTCTCTTTTTGATGGCCATATGCTTCTTCTTTTTGCCCCTGTCGAAATTTCATTAATAAGTCTATGATTAATTCTCACACTATAGCCACTGCGTGAATTCAGAACTTGGTCGGCCTCATCTGTTTTACTTTCTAAATACTCACTCCAGTCATTCATGGCTTTTCTTTTGACCCCGCTGTCAATACTGGGATTCTTAACATGCTCTACTTTGTAATTTTCATTACTTCCTCGAAAACTTTCAATTTTTGCTTTGTATGTATGATCTATACAGTGAGATTAGTGACCTATTATAGAGTACTATGACTGTCACAAATGGTAGTCCGTGGTCACTGGACTTTGTTATAGGTCACATGTCTTAAGTATGATAGAGGATGTGTGATAAGCCTATTGGTGACAATATATATCCATCATAGTGGTTAATTCTACCAAATCTAACAACTCAGCCTATTGACAGAGCAACAATCCATCTACTTGGCAAGGGATGAGCAGTACCTCTTTAGCGATTATAGTAGCAAGCCTGCACTCGTCTGAGAGTATTGGGCTAAGTACAGTGTATTAAAAAAAAAACATTTTGTAATAAAGTAGATAAACCTATGTTCTGATGTCTCTGATATGTGACATATTTGTTATCATTTGTAAAAATACATCTGTTTGTGTATGCTCCTTAGCGAAGTTGTTCTTTAAGTCAGTAAATAAGAAAGTTCAAGATGCTTAAATACACAATGACCAACATAGCATACACTGCTGCTGCGGGAGATGAAAACAAAGGAACAGTTGCTTATAGTGATGTCAATGAAGTATATAGAAAAGAGCAACGAATGCCGGACTTAGAAAATAGGTTAGATAACCTAGCCGAGTTAACGAACAGATACATTGTTCAGCGAGAAGAGGAGCGGAGCGCAAACACAGCATATCCAACCTACAAAAAAAAGCTCAAACACACACAAGTGGAAGCATACATGCACATCAGAGTGAAGATACGCAAAATTTCGTAGCTCGAGAATGACTAGAACTCCAAGCAAGTTTTAGGCATTTTGATGATCAATCGATTAAAGTGTTTTTAAGAAACTTTGAAGTACCCACATATGGTGGTCTGAAAGAGAAAAAGCAATCAATTAATAAGGTTGCTGAAAGATGCACTGGCAATGGATATAATGTGTTGGCCACAAGACAGTTCAATATGATATACTGAAATAAAAAAAGTTTGATTGAGAAATATTCCTTACTCGATGCTTGAATAGGGGAAAAGAAAGAAAATTACAAGCCCAAAATTCAATAGGGGAAAACACTTCTCAATTTTGAGACTCATATTTTTCGAGATTGTGATTCATTTACTACACGGAGTGTCAATCTCCAAGAAGGAGTTAAAAAAGCAACTGCCCTTAAACATATACGCAGATTGGAAAAACCTGTATTTAATGGTTAGGTTCGATGACAATCACTCATTAGCAGATGTAGTGACGACGATATAAAATATTCTAGATATTTTACTGGAAGAATAAATTACAGCGAATACCTGCCCTGATTCTGAAAAGGTAGCAGCCATGACAGGCACTCATCAACCCCCAAACCGGGAGAGAGGAGAACGAAGTCAGCAGGTGAGAAGAGTCTTTTGATGCTGGCAGTGTGAGGGAGAGAGGCACCAACGAGCGGAGTGCCCCAACTAAGAATCCTCCCGCTGTTACACTTGTTAGGCCTACGGTCACCTATTTCGAGAGTGCACTGCAAAAAACGCCGACGGTTGGCAGGCTATGGCACACGCTGACCACCCCCCGCCGAACATCAAAGGAAAAGGAAACAGAGTAACGGGTAGACGAGGGACATTGATCCCCCCCCCCCCCCCCCCCGGTATGACAGCAAAAAAAAAAAAAAAAAAAAAAAAAACAGCCTACGATGGACGCAGTTGAGCAGGCGGGCACTGCAATCTCCCTTGGTACCCACCACCTAACCCCCGCACCTCTAAGGACAGGAGCCGGGGGCAGTGGTATTGAAAGTGAGGTCATTGGCATGAGTCGCACATAATCCTAATGGGTGGCTTGGGATGTTAGCAGTCAGGATTGACCTACCAGATAAGTCCATTCGAGCACTGATCGACACAGGAGCCAGCATTTCGCTTATTGAAAAAGGAATCTCAAACCCACTACAATCAGTGGTATCCATTATTCTTGACATGCCAGGAGTAAATAAAATACAAGCAAGACATATAACGATCGTCAACTTTGAGGCTGGATATTTGAAGTTTACTCATGTTTTTTTGTTTTTTTCCTGCCCTCCTTGGGAATTTCAGGAATCAAGGATTTTATAATGAGTAATCATATATACATCTGCGGGGAAAAATATAGAATAACAGTAAACGCAGGATGGTGCATTTTCCTGATAGAAAGTCATAAGAGTGTAAGTGCTTGTCAGGGTAAGGAGAGACAATTAAGCAAGGTAACAGCTGTAACTGAAAGAGGAGAAGTATTGCCTCCCAAGACACTTACGAGCATATCAGTGACCCCGTGTCAGCCTCTTCTGAAGGGAACTAAGGTCGTAGTTAAACTCCATGACAAATGGGCACAGGCACTGTTAGAGGGTTGTCCGAAATAAAAGAGAATAGAACTGATATAACGATAGTTAATTTGTCATAATAAAGAGTTATGTTAGAAAGTGATTCTGTGTGTGAATCAAAGTTATGTGAAATTGCTAATAATTGGATCTTGGGAGCCACAACTCCAGCCAGCATAGACGAACGCCCTAAGTACTTGATTATGCAAGTGCGAAAACTATGTCCGCCAGAATATCAACCTGTAGTTGATAACAAGTTTAATAATTACTATGATTTCATTGCAATTGGAGACGAGCCAACGGGGAGGATTGATGGATATCCCCTTATCCTTGAAACTGGGCAAGCGGAACCAATCAGGTCAAGGTTTTATAAGGTATCCATTCATTTCCAGGAAGAGATAGAAACGTAAATTGGTAATAAGGGAACAAGGGATTATCGAAGAGAGCAAATCCCCCTTGGCTTCTCCAATTGTAACAGTTAGGGAAAAGGATGGCTCGGTAAGATTGTGTGTTGATTATAGCAAGTTGAATGCATTCACAAAGGATAATGCATTCCATTTACCCTTGATCGAAGAATTACTTACGAATGTACGGGATAGTAAATATTTTACAACTATCGACTCAAAATCTAGACACTATCAAATACCCATTAAGGTAGACATTAAATGTAAATCGGCATTTATAGGTAACGATCAACTATTTCAGTTTAATTTTATTCCTTTAAGTGTTAAAAAGGCCCCAAGTCATTTTTCTCGAGTAATAAGGGAAGTTTTGTCTCCATCCATTGGGCATAATGCTCAGGTTTATTTAGACGATATCATAATTACAGGGAAAACAATATTCGTAAAATTTTAGAAGCATTGCGACCTAATGGCCAGAAAATGAATTTGTTAAAATTTAAATTTTTCTGTGAACATTACGAATTTTTAGGTCATATAATAACCCCAGAAGGTATCCAACCCTGCCCTAGTAAAGAAGATATTAGAGATTTCCTCAGGCCACACACCCTTAAGAAAGTAGCTGGGTTCCTTGGGCTCGCTGTGTATTGCCGTACATAAGAGGTTTTGGACAGATAGCAAGACCCTTAGATAGTTTAAAGAAACAAAAAGTGATGTATTAGGGAGTGGCAGAAAAAAGGG
>NC_090740.1:97897997-97942997 GCF_036898095.1 Palaemon carinicauda | reverse complement strand
TAAATAGAAGTAAGGCAGAGATAACGACAATGGAGTATGCAATGGATGATGAGATATCATTAAAAGGAGAAAAGATTAATGACGTAAAATCATTTAAGTATTTAGGAACAATGATCTCCAATACTGGTCCTTTAGAATGAGAGTTTAGTGAAAGATTGAAAAAAGCATATCAGACAATGGTTAGGTTAAGTAAAATTTGTAAATCAAGAATACCTAAAATTTCATATAAAAATCAGACTATATATTAGTTTAGTATGATCAGTGTTACTCTATGGACATGAGTCATGGTATAACAATAAAACATTCTTCAATAGATTTAGTAGATTCAAGAATAAAGCCCTCAGAAGTATATTGGGAGTTAAATGACAGGACAAGATTAGAAATGAAACTATAAGAGAGATTACTCGAGCACCATATGTTGATGAGATCATGATGAGCGGTAGATGGAAATGGTTTGGGAATGCTCTTTCCACTCTCTAAGAGAGATTAGGTCACCAAACGTTTAACTGGCCTCCAGAAGGCACTAGAAGAATTGGAAGGCCCAGGCCTACATGGCTTAGGACTATAAAGCGTGAAGTAGTAGATGATGAATGGAGTAGTATTGTATTAAAAGCTCAAGAGAGAGACGACAGGCGAAATGTAATAGAAAAGAGTTATATATATATATATATATATATATATATATATATATATATATATATATATATATATATATATATGTATGTATATATATATATATATATAAATACATATATATGTATATCTATATATGTAAATATATATATATATATATATATATATATATATATATATATATATATATATATATATATACATATATATATATATATATATATATATATATATATATATATATATATATATATATATATATATTTATATTTATATATATCCATATAAAGGTATTTATATATATACATATATATATATATATATATATATATATATATATATATATATATATATATATATATACACACACATATATATATATATATATATATATATACATATCTATATATATATATATATATATATATATATATATATATATATATATATATATATATATATTTACATATCTATATATATATATATATATATATATATATATATATATATATATAAATGTGTATATCCCAACATCTTATCATGCCACCATTATATTCACTACATAGTGCCTGATTACAATTGTAGAGGTCTACATTGGTAGAGATCGGCATCTGTTCACGCCCACGAAGTTTGTCGTCTTTTGTTCGAATCCGATGGCCATATGGACACCCATCAGAGGGGCCAAAGATTGTCTCCAGTCCTTCCAATTCCTCATCGATTAAGAGTAACCTAATCCGTTCTACTGAGGTTTGTTCTATGAGGAAGAGACTCACATAGGTTCTGGATTGCCTTAACAAGTGGGCAATGGTCTGTTTCTCATCACTGTTTTAGGCTGTAAGTTGGTGATTTCATGACGTCGAGTCTTTGTTCAACCACCTGGTGATCATTGAATGGGTAACTTTCATTATTTTCTTCTTTATATTTTTGGGTCTTTGAATAGGCTTTTTGGTGGATGTTCGGTTGTACAATGCGTGCTAATCTATACAGTACTAGAAATGCAGTCTGCCTTAATATACCATTAATTATGTGATATGCTTGATTGAGTTCGGCGTCGACTTTATGAGAAGGAAATAACATTTCCCAAAGTGCTAATCAGTATTCAACAGTGTAGTTGAGTGCCAGAGCCGTTGGTCTTAGGATTTTAGGATTTTTTCTCATATATGAATTTGCATGTTTACTGAAGATGTTATTTTTGGTTGTTATCTTTTCCTGTACTGCCCATACATGCTACATAAAAGACAGTGTTCTCTCTAATGTAACGCCTAAATAAACAAGGAAGCTATCATTCTTCAGTTTTTCATCACACTATGATATGTTCAACTCCGGTTTTCCTGGTAGGTTTTAAGATGGAAAGCATATACCTGTGTTTTATTTGAGCTGACATTCAAGAAGTTCTGTTTTTAGTATTTATCAAGATCTTGCATACCATTTGATAGCTAGTTCTCAATGGTAGTAAATGAACGTGACTAGATAGCTAGGTACAGTCCATTTTCATAAATAGATACACGAAAATCGCTAAACTGTCGTTGATCATTGGTATACTGTGAAATCCAAATGTAGAAAATCATGGAGGCCAACCCAGCCACCACATACACCTGTGGGAGGCTGTTCTTCTAGATGACTGCAGAACAAAAGCCTTAGGCATGTCCTACCACTTACGTCTTGTTATGGTCTTTCTATGCTAGTCCACACCCTCATAATTTTTTAGTTCATCATATTATAGTTTTTCCTTGATTCCCCTGCTTCTTTTGCAATCCCTAGAAACTCATTTTATTATTTCTAATTTCCATCTATTATCTATGATTCTCATTATAAGGCCTGTCCATGTCCATTTATTTTACTTACATGTTAGTATCTCCTATACTTTAGTTTTCCCTGATGCTTAAATTAATACTGGCAGGATTATTTGATTGAATGATTTGCTATTAAGAAAAATAGACATTTTATTTATTAAGATCTAATTTTTTTTTACCAAAAGGTTTCTGTTCTAAGCAAGCATATTCATAAACAATCTCTAGAGGTTCATTCATAGCCCTCACCTGTTGTCTTTGAATTTTAGTTTTGTTTATATTCAATTTCTATTCTACAGTTCAGCTTTCTCTATTCCAATCGTCTATAACCATATAATCTTTTGCGGTTGGTCCCATGATTCACTAAGCACAATTATGCCATCTGAAAATCTTAAGTTGTTAAGGAATTCCCCATTAATTTTAAATCTTAAATTTTCTTCATCTAAATTCAAATAAAATATATATATATATATATATATATATATAGATATATATATATATATATATATATATATCTATATATATATATATATATCTATATCTATATATATATATATATATATATATACATATACATACACACACACACAAACACACACACACACACATATATATATATACATATATATATATATATATATATATATATATATATATATATATATATATATATATATACATATATATATGTATATATATATATATATATATATATATATATATATATATATATATATATATATATATATATATTTATGAATATACATAATATGTAAATATCATATGTGTGTATGTGTTTGCATGTATTTATGCAGTTGTGGGTGTGGGAGTAGTAGTGGGTGTATATGGGCAATCTAATTATGATCTTCGTGTTGATGTCCAACTTTCAATGCCTTAGATACTGATTGAATATTTATATTTGGGTAAGACAGTGTTGAACGTATAGCTAATATAAAATATATTACGAATGAATGCCAGATCTTATAAGACAATAAAACCAATCATGAGTTTTGAGCTATTATATATTCCAATCCTTTATCTTATTACGGACATTGGTACAAACCATAAACAATGTCAAAGTAAAATGTTTTTTAGAGTTATATATATTTGAACATGAATAATAACATGTCATATCTTTATTCATCATAATGATGAATACTCATTGAGGTCTATCGATTTGGCATTAACAAAAGATAAGACCTCCACAGTGATTGAGAAATTGATCACGTTACTTGAAATCTATATCCAGATTAATTAATCCAATATTCTGTTTAATCAAGGGTTAGATGTACCAAATCTCACCAGTGTGTGAGTTGGAGTTTAAAGGCTTAAAGGCCGATCATGCATGGCAGAGGCAAATTGCAGTGACATTGCACTATCAAGCAGGACAATGCCCTGAATACTGACCCTATATACATATGAACAGTATCAAATCCCCTCCCCATCCAGTGTAGGACCAAGGAGTGCTAGCCAATGGCTACTGATGACTCAACAGATAGACATAGAGGCTCTTGAAACAACCCCCCCCCCCATCCTAAGCTCACATTGATGGTGAGGTTGTAGCGACCAGAGAAACTATCGAAAATTCATGCCGATATAAGAAAAAGCTAATAATAGGTTGTCCATTGGATTTTGCTGAATTTGAGTTTTATCTGATTTGTTTTAAGTCAATGGATCGTAAATGACAATGATTAAGGGATATTGGTCACAATTGTTTTCTTATGGTACAATAACTGTACAAGATAGTTGTTTATCAATGTTGTTTATAAATGATATAAAAAAGTTCAATTCCTTTTAAGTTTAATTAAATTTTTCTTTTCCGTTTATTGTTGTAAAAGTGAAGCATTTCATGTAACGTAAGTTAAGATATGTAACAGCTAGTAACTTTTTATCATCATCATCATAACCATCATCATCCGTTACTAGTCTAAAGTAGAAGAAAGGCCCCAGACATATCATTCGACTTGCGTCTATATAGTTTTTCCATGCCAGTAGACACCCACAAACTTTCTTAGTTGGTTAATCCCCTGTCTTCTCCGCCCTCCCATGCTTCATATTCAATGTCAAGTGACCGATTCTGTTATTCCTAATCCCCATCTATTAGCGGTCATTCTCATTATATGTGTTGCCCATGTCCATTTCTTCTTTCTATACGTTGTTAGAACATCATTTATATTTTTTGCTCACGCATCCATGTTGCTCCTTATCTGTCTCTTAGTATTATTTGCTTCATTATTTCTCCATAGCTCTACGAGTTTTAATTAACTTAGGTTCTAAGGCTCCACGTTTCTGATAAATAAGTTGGAACTGGTAGGACCATCTTAATAAATACTTCTAATTTCAGAGAACGTGGCAATTTACTTACCATAATCTCATTCTGTTTTTTTTTTTCTTTTTTTTGAAGCTAACTATCCTATGCTTAACTTTATTTAAACTTTGACCTAGTGTTTTGAGGAAATACTCCCTGTCCTAAGTATATATATTCATCAATAATCTCTAGAACCATGTCCATAATTCCTATTTGTTGTCTATCTATTTTTATTGAACATTATCTTAGTTTTATTTATAATTTTCAGTCCTACACTTTTGCTTTCTTTATTTTAAATATTTTATCATCTTTTGGAATTTAGATTAGGAAAATGTAGAATTAACATTAATGGGGACTTCCTGAATAACTTATGATTCGTAAATGACACATTTGTATATAGTATATCACGGGTGGGGTTGAAAAATATATTCACTTAGATTAAATGACGTAATTTTTCAATGTGAACAGTTTGTTTGACATAAGCAGAAAATCTAGTTATAACTCTTACGTTTAGAGTGATTCATTCTAACCATAGAAGAAATGTTTTTTACAAAGTAATATGAAGTTAATGTTGCGATAATTAAACTTTCCCTTGTGAAGAGTTGGTATAGAAAACAGCTAACAGTATAATCTCAAAAAACAAGAATGGTTGAAAAAATGGCAATTTTTCTGTTACTTTGTGAAGACAAACGAGACAATTTCCTTTAACGGATACTGAAATATGTTGTGTTATTAGTGAGATAGGACGTTTCAGTTTGTGGTAAAAGTATGTTAGTTTCAGAAAATATGATAATACTTTATTGTACACGAAAAAGATATACAACTCATGATAATTTACTATGAAAAACAAAAAATCATAGTCTGCAAGTCATTTTGTCAAAGAGTTAAGTTGTCTATACTGTTTGCCTAAAACATGTCCAGTACAGTATACTACAGGAAAAGGCAATGTACTTGTACATATTTCAAATTGTAAAACAAATTGTATTTTTTTGGTGACGTGAAAGCACACTTTTAAAATCCTCTTACCTACGTAATCTTCTTAAGCTATACTTCAATCAATCGAAAATCTCTAAATGTTAGAAAGCTGGATTTAATACTTAGAAAATTAATGTTTGTTTATTCTTCTCATTATATTCGCCAAGTTTAGTACTTGAATATTTACATTGTTTATATAATCATCTTTTTCATTTTCTTTCCTTTCTGATATAATTAGAGTTCAGGGCAAAATATTAAAAGTGAAAAATGGAATGAATTGCTCTTTACAAAAACCGATGGTACTGAAAGGAGTGAAAGTCTGAGCAAACCAGAGGAACACTGATTTATTCCTGTATTTATGCCTCGAACGCTATTGCTTAACTGCTCTTTTTTTCCATTTTTCAATTAAATTATATATGAACCAACTAAAAGAAAGATACAAAAGCACTCCTCCACTGACTTTGGATCTTTATATGATTGGCATTTTAAAACGAGATGTGGTCTTTTTTTTTCTTTGTAAATATTCGAGGCCTACTATTTTAAATGAAACTTGAAGGAACTACAGGGAAAAATATACCATCCAAAAACTAGCTTTCATTGAAAGGCCAAACAAGGAGAATAATATAGTCAATTATAAATTTTTTTTTTAATATGCCACTTTTTTATAGTATTAGCCAGTACCTCAAGGATATTAGATTCTAAGAGCGTAAAAGTTATAAATTTTGCTAACTTCTTGTACTAGGAAATACATCAATTCCTTTATATTATGAACAATACCGTGTTGCTATCATACAGGTAATTACTTTGAACACTTATCCGGAAATTTCAAAGACAAACTGTCTCTTCTGTCTCTTCGGTTTTTACTCCTGATGCCTGGCGGCTGATCTTATTAGGAAAAAAAATAGTAACATGTATATTTTAATAATTATTGTATCTTATGTAAAAGGAATTTGTTTTAAGTATACGGCTCCTTATATCTATCACTGTCCAGAAATTTTTATTCGCTTTTTAAAACATATTTTCTAAGGGAATTTTACGAGTGTTATCTGAAATGACCATGTTTGCTAAAAAGAAAAAAAAAGAAAAAAAAAAAGTATTTAGAATATCTTAAATGGAGTGAATAAATATATAATGAAAGCGTTATTACATTTTCTACAATACAGGACAATAATTTTAATATGTAAATCTAATTACGCTCTTAGTTTTAACGTGATTGCAACGTGCCCTTCTGCCTCGTTTACAAGAAGTTTAAGAAGTTCATATACCTCTCATGAAATGCAATGATGGGTACAACATCAGAAGTATAAAGGCTTTAGGAATAAGGAATGTTATTCAAAGCATATAATTTTGGTGAATGCTATTTCCTGGTGGTTTTTTCTATTTGATTCAAGAAAACATTTTTCGGTAGTTTCCACAATAAATATTATAATTCATCCTTTATAATTACGTTTGTAATTGCCATTCTAAATAGCATAAATAGGTCTCCCCCCCCCACACCCCTCACTTCCAGGAATATGGCAAATTTCCTATGAGCTGTGATACCGTCTCTTCATATACAGTGTACAGACATATAAGGCTACTCTTTCCTTTTTAAAATAAAAGATCCCGATTTATTCTTATATCCTTTTCCCATCCTATTTATGAGGTTCAAGTTTTAACTGCTAGCTCTTTTTATCATTATGATATTTGTTTATTTTCTTCCTATTATACAGCCTTGGCATTTTCAGCTTTTTATCACGCGCCAGATATGTTGCGTTAGATTGATATTTTTTTTTTGTTTATTTATCTAAAATTCAAACAAATGTTTCTTCTCTACCTGACAACCAATCTCTGTTTTTTCACTTTGGCAAATTATCGATAGCAAAGCTACATTGTCTTTTCTTCTATACAGTCTCTACTAAGTGTTAAATTATTTTTACACTGCCATTTGTAGTTAAGAATTATCAACTTGTACTACTTCCTTCAAGAGACCTTCTAAATCAGACGCTCACTGATTGACAAATTACGTAACCTTGTTTTTTCTACTCATATACTCTTTGTTTTCACCTTGGCTGTATTTTGGAGACCATGAATCATTTCTTGTGCTTGTACTATTTTTATTTCATTACAATTTATGGTTATTATTTTGTTTTTCAATATATATGTAGTTTCATCTATAATTTCATTACTTCATATCCAATTTTAATATGTTTCTCAGTAGTTTCTATTTTGTCAAGTTTCCTATGCTTTTATCCCCTTCTTAAATCTTCGTTACTGTAAGCTAACCCATTGTCTTCTCTGTTCTATTCTGACGATTCTCTGTCTGTTCCTGTCCTGTTCGTCCTTAAGTAATCTCACATATATCAGTCTTTAAATCCTTCCCCCATCTCTTACAACATTTATTTATACAAATATCACCATCCAACTCCGAAAATGACAGATACTCGGGAGTTGCAGTGTTTATATGTCGAACTGATAAGGCGCGACTTAATCACAACTGAATTCTATTTTACGGGTGACAATTTACAACAGCCTAATTGGATAACGGAAAATATGCCTGTTTCGACATTTATTGCGCTGTCTGCCGAGCGAAAAAATCAATTTACGGCTTCAAGATAATTTCAACTTATTACGGCTGACTATATATGTATAATGATAACGTTACAAATTGGCTAAAATATCTAGATATGACAAAGAGTGGGAGTGATTTCATCTGATATATATGTTTAGGTTGACTAAGGATTTTTTACCAAATGATTGTTTAAATTTATTCAAAATTAGTGTGATTGAGCAAATTACGCTAATAGAATACACACACACACACACACACACACACACACACATATATATATATATATATATATATATATATATATATATATATATATATATATATATATATATATATATATTTATGTGTGTTTGTGTGTGTGTGTGTGTGCGCGCGTGTGTGTGTTAAAGAGTTTGGCAAAGAGTCTGGACATCTTTCAGTTTATTGGTGCCGATATTTCGGGACTCATCCCATTATCAAGGCTAAAATGGACATATAAAACATCATAAGCAAAAAGACAGTAAAGATACATAAAATAAAGAAAAAACAGTTAAAATTATAATTATAAATACATTCAGAAATAAAAACTAGAGATAGAATAAAACTAATAAGGAAAAAATTATCTTAAAATTAAATATAAAAAATTGAAATTGTCTGTAGAAACCACCCTGTCTGGATTCGACTAGAGAACTGAGTGACTACTGACTATCTGAAGGACAGTACTCAGGAAAAAAATTCTAAATTTGCTGGCTTAAGCGATGTGGATGTGAAGAGAGGATAATTGGCGGCTTAGTTTAGGAGCCTTTTCTTCAATTATTAAAGATTTTAATACTAGTAGAGAGGAGTTGTTTGGAGTTTGAGCAATGATTTCTGAGTTTTTATATGTAATGTTGCTCTTGTTTTTAGATGCTTGTTCTCTAGTGGTTGAAATTCTTTGGTTTTGAGTGCGCATCCAGTTTTATGTCCCACTCCCCGATGAGCAACTATACGAACTTTCAGCAATCTTTTTGTGGAACCCACATAATTTCCGAGATTACATCTCGGACATCTAAACATATAGACCACTGAAGAACTAATTTTAAACATGGATCCCACTGTCAGGGGATTCTTAAAAATAAGTTTAAAATCCAGACTCCGAAAACTTTTTAAAATGACCTTATTAATTAGTCTCCCATAGTTTTCGTTATTAATAATAGGCAAAGAACCATTTTTGAAACTGTACGAGCTTGAAATTCAGGTTGAAAATATTTGGTACGAAATTTGTTAACTAATCCATAAAACATTTTAGTTGGAAAATAGTTATTCCTGAAATGCTGCTACACAAAACTTTTTCATTATGAAAGGATGCCCAGTCAGACGAAAGATAAAATGCCCTACAGATCAGGGTTGTTACGGCATTAAACCCTGATCTATAGGGCATCTTATCTTTCGTCTGCCTTGACATCCTTTCATAATGAAATAATCTTTTTGAAGCAACTGTTTAAGGATAACTGTTTTCCAGCTAAAATAATTTATGGATTAGTTAACAAATTTCTGACCTGTAAGTTTACTTGTGAACGAAGGTTCTGGAGTGGGAGGTGAGACCTTCCGGACTTCTTGTTCTTCTTGGAGTATTATAGCCAACACTTGTTGTTGGCACAGGCCTTTCCCTTGGTTGGCCCGTAGGTTCCGGACTCTTCTTCTTCTTGGGGTATTAAAGCCAACACTTGTTGTTGGCACGGGCCTTTCCCTTGGGTCCCTTGGTTGGCCCATACATTCCGGACTCACCAGTGGTAGCTTATAACCCCCCCCCCTGGTAAACCCCCCAAAAGGTGGCGCGTGCCCTAAACCACGCCCGCTTGGGAGGAGCTATCAGAGATGACCGGGTTGACTCGACAATAGTAGTGAAATTTTTGAAGTTGTAATAGAAAAAAAAAAAATAACACAGAAGTGGTTTAGCTTATCTTGGCTGTTCAAGTTATGAAGGAATTACTATGAAGGTGCAAATTTGTTGAACACAAAGGTCTTTTTACTAGTAAGGTCAATCTTCTTGTGCTGTTTCGGTTTTAATAAATATTGAAAGATTGCAGTTAGTTTGTTTGCTGTGGAATAATAGGGATTGTTTGTATGTATTCTTGAATATATAACCTACTCTGTTGTATTATGAACTTTGTTAGAATATGGTCTCCTCAGCTCACGGAGGAAGGGTTGGAGGGTGACCCAGACCTTGAGCCAGGAAGGTCTCACCTCTCGCTCCAGAACCTTCGTTCACAAGCAAACTTACAGTTTTGGAGAGGGAGGTCTCAACCTTCCCGACTCACCGGTGGTAGGTAGGCAGATGCTTCAGGGGGCTTGATGATGAAGTCCAGCGACCACAGCATCGAAAGCTCCCTGTAAGGCGAGGAGAGCATAGTAAGAGCTGAAGACAGAGTTACTTCTCCAATTCATTCTGGACATGATTTCTTGTATAGATACACCATTGTATAGCAGTCTTGGTGAAGCTTGACCCCTTATAGAGTGGAAATTAGTTCACTGTTTAGTTGCGTTTGGGTCAGGTCTGAAAATGCACTCCCTAAAAAGTTGTCTCATTTTTTGTAAAGACATTATCTTGAACTGTTCATCTAGCCATATGCGGTCTTTCCTGTCAATGTTTCTTGCCATACAGACTTTGTGTATTCCAAAAAGAAGTTCAATTGTTTGACTTGACGTATTTTTGGTCTGTTAGGAAGCTTTCTAAAGCTGATCTCTATTGGCGTGTAGTTGTTCTTTTGGTTTTTGGCCATGAAGGAAGGGTGGTTCCGTAAGACAATGTGTTCTGGAGTGAAGGTGCTCCTGGAAATACAGAGATTATTAAATTGATTTTCTCCTAAAAGGCAAGCTAAGGCTACTAGGAATAAGGTTTTCTGTGTTAGAAAAGGTAGAGCCATCTCTTGTGGTGTTAAGAAACGAGAATACTTTGTCTGGATCCCAGCAAGGGAACTGGTGAGTCTTGCTAGGCTTCCTTTTATTAACCCCCGATATCATTGCTTTGACATACTTGTCTTCTGCAAGACAGTAACGTGGCAAATATCCTGACAAAATAGGACTTAAAGCTGCTCTGTAGCTCTTCAGGGTATTGTAAGACAGTCCCTTGTCTATAAGTTGATTGAAAAATAAAATAATTGCTAACAGGGGGAATTTGTTGTCGCTTCCATACTCCTTTTGAATAAAACTTTTGAAAATGGTATATAGGTTTTTATACTTGTGCTTGGAGTTGTCCCTCAAGCTGATAGCAATTTTGGAGCAAACCTCAGGAGGAAAGACATTTGGAAGCTAGTCCTTTAAATTTTGAAGGCGATCAAAGTTGATTGAAGCTTTGCTGAGGGTGAGATACAATCCCCGAGAACTATCTGGTAGTCTTCGATCTTCACACTATATAGTTTGTGCTGCTTCCAGACACCTCACTAATGGAATCTATGGTTTTGTACCCTGTGATATGGTACAAAAAAGCATGTTTTTATTCCATTCTTTAGAGATTTTAAAAGCTAATTTGTGTAGTAAGAATCCTGGTGAAAAGGCATAGAGAGGTGTTGATCCCTTCCAGCTAATTGTAAGTGCATTACTGCTGATGGCTTTTTGGTTTGGAAGAGATGAACAAAACTTTTTGCACTTAGTATTGAAGCCATTTGAGAACGGATCTATTTCTGGGGTCAAATAGAAGTCAGAGCAGATTAAGGAGAATAGACTGTCACTGAGGCAAGTTTCTGTGTAAATGGAACCAAGGTCTCTGGAAAGTGAGTCTGCACTGGTGTTACTTACTTCCCTGATCCATCTGGAATTTATCTGTATGTTGTGATCCTTCATGGTACTTGGTATTTTCCTGACAAGTTCATGAGCTAACTTTTTTTATACTACCTTGCTTCCTTAGCCAACAATTAGTGACCTTTGAATCAACATATATTAAGACTACTTTGTTGTATAACCTTGTAGAGAAGTGTTACATAGAATAGAAGCAAGCTAATAACTCTCTTACATTGATGTGAAGGGAGGATTCTTCATGTGTCCAAGTTCCATTTATTGAGAGTATTTTACCCGCTACCACTGATGCTCCTCCCCAACCCTGGTTGGAAGCATTTATGGAAAGTTGAGCATCTATTTGTGGTTTTGGAATGTTAACCTCTCTGTATATTTGTCTCTGTTCCCATGGCTTTTGGTATTTTTTGAAGAAGTGTGGAATGATTTTGTACCCTGAATTAAAATAACTGTGGTATCTTTGGAGATATTGAAGATGGAATCTTCCCAAGCTGGTATAGAAAGCACTGAAATTTAAGGCTCCACTTAACATCTGATAGGAATGAAGGTCAGATTTAACAGAGTTGGACAAAGCTTTGGCCAATTTGATACACTTTTCTAGGTTTTTCTAAATGGGATTCATAGTTTTCTTAATCATATTGTAATGCACTCCTAAAAATTCAATTCTATGACCCGGTTCAATATAGATTTTTCAACAGAGATATTCCATCCCTATGTCTAACCAGATCTTAATGACTAACTGAATGTGATTTTTAAATTTTAAATAAACTTTTGCTAATGTAAGAATGTCATAAAGATAGTTGAATATTAAGATGTTATATGTAGTTCTAATATACTTGATGACTGTGTACATTATCTTTGAAAAAATATAAGGTGCTGTCGTTAGTCTAAAGGGTACCACAGTCCATTTGAACTTCCTTTTACCTAGTTTGAAGGTTAAAAATTTCTGGCTACTTGTATGTAATGGAATGTGCCAATAAGCATCTTTTAAATCTAGGTTGCAGGCCCAAGAGTTTAGATGTTGATAGAGAAATATTGTATTGGTCTTGAGCATGGTAAAGGAAAGTTTTCTTATCATGGTGTTAAGCACCTTCATGTCAAAGACTAGTCGTACTGTTCCAACTGGTCTTAATTTATAAAATATGTGGTTGGAGTAGTAAAAGGAAGTTTTGGGGATCTGCTCTATGACTCTTAGTTTTAGCAATCTGTCACATTCTCTTTCCAATATTTTCCGCTTGTTAGTTGAATAAAATCTATCTTTACCTACCATTTTTAATGATCTCTGGGTTTTTAGTTTATCATTAAATGGAATTCTCACCCCTTCATTGATAATTTTACAAGCAAAAGAGGCATTAGGAAGTTTTCTCCAACTATGATATTCATTAGTAATGACTTACCTAACCTACTCGCTGGGAGGCTCTGGGAGGAGTTACTCATTGGGTTTGAGGCCAAAGGTAAGGTCTCTTGACTTCTATCCTTATTTATAGCATTTGGCCCAATGTCATGGTGGTCTGGTGCAGAGCAAAGCTCATTATTAACTGGTGCTGAGCAAAGCCCATTATCAACTAGTGCTAAGTAAAACTCGTTATCAACTGGTGCTGAAAAAACTCATGGTCTGGTGCTGAGCAAACATCTTAGTCTTGTGCTGAGTGGAGCTTATTGTGCTCTAGTGCATAAAATACTGGTGCTGAAAAATCCTCTCTTTGAACTGGTGCAGAGCTTGGTTCAATTTCTAGAATAGAAAACAATTTATTTGTCTTTCCCTTCTCTGGCTCCTGAACTATTCGCTTGTCCATTTCGGGACTCCCCCCCCCCTGTACCCACCTCGCCTATTACCTCTTTTAAGGGGCTCAGACTTGAATATAAGGCTTAGGGTTACCTTTCAGGAAAGTGAACCTTCTTCCCTGAAATCTGCTCCCAAAGTTAACTTTCCTACCACTGAAGTTTGCTGCCCCTCCTCTGAGGAGGTGACCCTTACGAAAGGAGGCAGAAATGGCTGTTTTTTGGTCTTCAGTTAAACTCCAAACTTCTTTAATGTCTGCAGCAGAAAAATGGGGGGTGGTCTACATATGTAAATATAAAATCAATATGTAATGACCACGATCATATCATTAAACCTTGCATTTTTAAGTGAAAAGGTAGAGATGGAAAAAATGCATTTTAAATATTTAATAAATTTAAATTTAAATGGTTAGACATTTATGAATACATAATTTGAAATTATATAAATTTCACTGTAGCAGCTGGTGGTGGAATGACGTAAACGAGTCTTCGGAATGCACTATTATACGAGATTTTAAGGTTCACAACTGCGAGGGCTTAACCTTCTTCCTTTCACTCATCTGCTAAAAAATACAAAGTAAAGGAAAATCAACCACGGGAAAAATCAGAACAATGAATACAACACTAATAAAAAGTAACTAAAATAAATCAACAAAAATTCAACACTAATCAAAATATCAATTACTGTAATCGCCTGACTAAAATCTACAATTTTCATATAAATCAAAATCTTGATATCAACGAATCACCGAAAACAGCAATTAACTAATCACGAAATTACTCACGTAAATATTTGCTCAAATCACCACTAAATCACAACAGCTCTCAAATTATCAGTAAAACAGCTAGCAAATTTAACGAGTTGTCAAATACTTAAATAAATTTATAGACTGCATAAAAATCACAGGTTCAATCAAGTAAGAATTTAATTAATTAAAATACTTGAAATTATTCTCAAAACACTGGCATATAGAATATGTAACGCAAGAACAAGCATTAAAGCCCCTTATGCTTACCCTGTTGCGATAACAGTTCTGGCGAGTGTGGAAAAAAATCATTCAACAGACGATCATCGCTAAGCAGCGTCCGGATCCTATCCTCGATGAATTAGTATGTAATTGTTTCCATGATAGAGGAAAAATCCATAATAGTTAATCCAGCGTGTGTATAAATCCTAAAATCCACTTGAATAATGCGAGAGAGGGAAAAAGAGCTGCTCCTCCTCACTCCCGTGTAAGGTTGCTGAAGACTGTTGTCTGTGTGAAAAAACTTCACAACGACGTTAGCGGCAGGCAGATATAACTGGATATAACTACTGTATAGTAGCTACTATCTAAAAGCAAAGGGGCAATTAGCGACAATTCTGTATGCCAAATGTATCAATACTTAACTATTCAAATTAATAATTTGAAGTTTTTTCAATCTGCCCCCCGCGGATTTAAATTTAAATTTCTATACAAGACCAGATTGAGCTAGCTGCTTATTCTTCTCAGAACAAATCAAAGCAGCCCCCCGTTGAATTCTTGCAACACTAGAATCACTCTGAGGTACAAGATTTAAATCTAACTGATCAATATGTGAATCACTTAACCCATCACTTTTAACCAAAAGAATAACAGACGATATATCCCTAAAGACAACACTTTTATTACGCTTGACCAATTGTACTTGAACAGCCTCACCAAGAGAATTATAAATAACATCAAGGACTCTAGCTAAAGGGTAATTGGGAGCCTTAACCATTGAATCTTTTATCAAGACTATGTCACCTTTTGATATTTTAACGTGCTCCCTAGGGTAATATTTACCTCTGTATTTAGTTGCCTGATCTTGCAATCCAAATAAAAATTCATTGTGATAACTATTACGCAATTTCTCTTTAATTTGAATTAAACGCCGAAAGTCCTTACCCAAGTCAGAAGAGTCATAATCATCAAGTTGACCTTCGTGATATATACATTCCATAACCTGTGTATCATATCCAAATTTCCAAAACTCTGGTGACAGCACCTGAAAATCATCATTCACATTCTGTTCCCTCAATGCACCGAGTTCAGAAATGGGTTTCTTATTAGCGTAACATATGCATTGTTTAATTACATGAGAAAATTCCAGAAAATCTAGATTATTATTATGGATTGCTCCCTGTATTAGCTTTCTTACCAGACCAACTCCGGACTCTATGATACCTCCAATACCACGATTTAGAGAACCACGAGGATACTGTGAAAATTCAGTGACATCGACACCCCTCTGATTGAAGAATTCCTGCACCTCACTTGCTTTCAGACATTCCTCAATCCATGTGAATGCACCACCAAGATTTGAGCCAGAATCTGAAAATACTTTGTTAGGCAAACCATAGTTGTAAACATGATTTTGAAAAGCCAATAAAAATCCTTTAGAATCAGCTGAAGTCACTATTTCAACATTAATCATGTGAGACCAAATACATTTAAAAATTACCCCATAGGTTTTAACTTTGTCACTTCCATACCTTGTGAAGTATGGTCCAAAGTAATCAATGAAACATACAGAAAAAAACCTCTTTATGGGATTCACATTCCACTCTCTATAGTCATTAGCATTAACTTTAACTGGTCTACTATTAAAACATTTACAGTGGTAACATTCATTCACAACCTTCTTAACTGTTGAAAATCCCTTGAGCAAAAAAAATGCCGGTTTCAATTTATGTAGCACATAGTAAGTACCTGAGTGATTAAACTTAACGTGAGTGTCCATTATCAGTATTCTACCGAAATCGCTATTATTACTAATAAGTATTGGAGTTCTCGACATCATACCTTTAGACATATTTCCCATTTTACATTTTACTCTAAGAATACCATCAAAGTCACAAAATACATTCATTCTACTAACTAGCTCAGGAATAGACTTTTTTGCTTTCAGTTTTAAAGTGAAAAATTCTTGTAAATCTGGAAAGCAATTCTGTTGATCAAGCTTTAGCAAATCATTACTGCATTTTTTGTAGCTTGCATCTAATAAGGCAATTGACTGCTGGCTCTTAGAATTTATTCTTAATCTTAATTTGTTTATGAAAAGCTTAACTTTCATTAGTACTTTAATTGCTTTGTCAAGTGAAGAATACTTAATTAAATCAACAACTGTACCAACTGACATATCTTCAACACTTGCCTTATTTACAATCAGCTTGGGTATATCCACATCATTAATCATGCCTGGATTAGGAATTACAAGCCATTCTAGTAAATTTAAATCTTCCCGTAACATCTTGGGTCCGGTCAAGTAACAAGAGTTTCTTAACTTTGAGAAAGATACTAATCTAGTCGTGAAATATGCAGCATTTTCATTTGATCCTACGTGAGCTAACTTCACCGAGTGTGTAGACTTACAGAGGTCGACAATATTTGCGATTCTATTATTTACATATACACTTCTCTTTTGAAGCTTTGTTCTCAAGTTCTCATAATCAGCTAGCCAACTTAAGGCAATCGTAGAATCTGAAAACAACATTATGTCATTAACTGCAATAGGCACAATACAAGAAGTGAGCATTTTATACAGATCAAAAGCCCTTTGCAATGCATACTCTACTGCAGTGAGTTCGAGTACAGGCATAGTTCCCCCTTTCAGATTTTTATTCAGAATCTTATTATGGGCAGATACGAAGGATACCAACTTTGAATCTCTCTCCTGCAAGTAAATAACACATCCAAAAGAGTTTTTACTCGCATCACTCATTACAATTATATCAAAATTAGACTTTCTGCTACCCATATATCTTGGTATCTCTAGCCTTTCACCATTATTGAATTGTGAAGCTATGTTTCTCCATTCATTTAGCTGAGCACCATGAAGAGAAGTATCCCATTTATCTACATAATCAGACTGTAATTGCCTGAGGAAGATCTTACATCTGTTTAAAACAGGCAAGTTAGCATTATTCAAATCAAATATACTCATTACTGAACTCAAAATCTGCCTAGGAGTATTGGCTTCAACATTTAATCTAACACATGTGGCCTTTAGTACATCATTATATCTGTCCCAGCACATGCCAAGAATTTTAACCTTTTGTGGAGTCTGTGCCAACTTTACAGTCAATGTCACGCTGAAATTGAGAATAATTAGTAACATACTGCTGCAATGGAAATTTATGCTGCTCAAATATTGTACTGGCTTCCCTGTGAACCATTTCAACTTCATCTTCATCTGCACAACCAATCAGAAAATTATCAACATAACTGCCTTCGAAGATTCTTTTTTTCAATTCCTGAATTTCTTCAGTATCACCATCTGTCTCCAATATTAGCATTTTATAAAGACAGCACTGCAACAGATATGGAGAAACAGACATCCCAAATATTACTCACTTTGAGCGATACACATCCTTAAACCAATAAAAGAGAAATTTTGAGGAATTCTCATCATCAATGGCCAATCTGTGAAAGGCTTTTGAAATATCAAATTCAAGTATAAACTTGTCAAACCTCATCATGGTCAATGCATCACTTATTTTAAAATTCTTGTTATAACCAGGGTGAATACATTGATTCAGACTAATGCCTTTACTGCCATCATGTCTTTTTTCTGCAAGATTCGCCATGGAAATAACTCTTACTTTCGTAGTATCTCTTTCTTCTTTAATTACAGGACTGTGGCTAATGAAGAAATATTTTGGAAATTTCCTTTTATATTCTTCAAAATCTTCAACTTTTTCAATGATTCCCAAATCAATTTGTGACTGGAAAACTTCATCAATTCGCTTTAGAACATTACTGTTCGTGTATTTCTTCATCAGACTGCACAGAACCTTGTAAGCAAGTCTCTCATTTGATCCAAGAAGATCTTTATATGTAGTCAACCAAGGAATTGGTACGACATAAAATTTTTCATTATCTCTGTAAATGTTGCATAAAATAAAATCTGTCACTTCTTGCTCAGTTTCATTAGTAACACATTCAATAGAATCCTCTTCTTCCATATTTATGAATATCTTACAATCATGGCCCAACTGAGAATAATCCGCAACCTCTGCTATATCTGGCAGGCTTTCAAGATTATATATTCCATCAAGTGTTGGCACTTCATAGTCAAATCCATCAGAATCAATCTCCATAGTGCGAATGTATGACGTAGTAGATTTTGTTTCTTCAGAAATCTTCCTATGAGACATCAAAGATGTATCTACTGCATCGGAAAGATTCTTTATCCAGTCAGAAATAGAACCAATTAATATTAGTTTATCATTAATTCTGTAAAAAGAAGTCAGTCTGTCTTTTTGACCTAGTACTCCACTCTCCATGCTCTTCACACAATGCCAATCCTTTGCACCTATCAGTAGCTTTATATCATCAATGTCATGAATTCTGTTTATGTCATTGAATTTATCATAAGCAACCTCTTTACCATTCTGCCTCAGCAGTTCTATTAATTTATACATATGAGGAGCTTTACTCTGAATTTTAATCTTAGGAATACAAATACAAGTAATTTCATATCTTACATCACCAATCTTATAAGGAAAACTCACTGACTTGGTACAAATCTTTTGATTAGTATTAATCCCCTTGATAATCGAATGTATCTTAGGATCTACTACCTTTAAGTTCAAAAAATCTGCTAAACTTTCCTCAATAAAGGAATTCTGGCTACCCGAATCCAAAACTGTATCCACTTTTACACGATCATGTTTAGTCGTCACTGTTAGTAAAGGTAATAAAGAATCAACAATATCCAAATGACTAGATGCTGTAACAGTTGATGGTATTCCATTAACACTCTCGACAACATTAACCACCTTTGTGGTAGTTTGCTTACTATTACTAGAATCTGTTGGCTTTGAACTACACAAAAAACTACAGTGTTTACCCTTTTTGCATTTGAAGCATACACCTGACGTTTGAAATCTGCACTCATTACTATTATGACCTGCCTTTAAGCATTTAAAGCACTTGTGCAATTCTTTCAATTGCTTTATTTTATCAGATACTTGCAAGTACTTTGTACAACTGGCAATTTTGTGATCTTTAGCATTACAAAGCATACATAAACTCCTGGTAAAACTAGTATTCAAACTAGTAGCCAACACTGCGGTTTTACATGGACTTTCTTTATTAATGTTTAATTGACCGTTATACCTGCTGCTAGCTTCCAAAAATTTACCAGTGACCTCATCTAAAGTAGGATGAGACTTATTTGTGATCGCAACTATGATATCTTGAAATTTAGTAGGCAATGAAGACCACACAAAATAAAGCATAACAGTGTCCAAATCAATAGCATTATCTATCACTGCATCAATCAGCTTCTTAACCCTTTTACCCCCAAAGGACGTACTGGTACCTTTCACAAAACTCATCCCTTTACCCCCATGGACGTACCGGTACGTCCTTGCAAAAAAATGCTATAAAATTTTTTTTTTTCATATTTTTGATAATTTTTTGAGAAAATTCAGGCATTTTCCAAGAGAATGAGACCAACCCGACCTCTCTATGACAAAAATTAAGGCTGTTAGAGCAATTTAAAGAAAATATACTGCAAAATGTGCTGGGGAAAAAATTACCCCTTGGGGGTTAAGGGTGGGAAATTTCCAAAGAGCCTGGGGGTAAAAGGGTTAATATGAGCATAAAAAATATATGGATCATCCTTGCCCCAAACAAACCTCAAGTCAGTTAACTCTTTAATGAGGACAAACTTCTGAGGCATTTCATCAGCAAATGCTGCGATCAAAGTTTGTTTAGCCTGACCAAAAGTTTGCTGGGACACCTTTATAGAACTAATCATAGCCTTTGCTCTACTATGACATTGCTGCTCAAGTAAATTATACCTCTCGACTTCATTTAAATTATACGGAGCAGTCAAGTGTTCAAAAACTTCAAAAAATCACTTACATGTAAATTTATCTTCATTAGAATCTGCATAATACCGAGGCAAATTCAACTTGGGCAAATCAATTTTAGTTCTGAAAGGAGTTTTATTATCAATCTGGTCGGAGAGATTATCAAGTCGAGATTGCATTTTGTTCGACAGTAATTTAATTTTACGATGATATTCCTCACATTCAGAATCCTGCCTATCCAAATCCTCCTGCGGAACTAAGGAGTCCAGTCTAACTTTAGTCAAAATCAAATCATCCAAGGTCTGCAATCTTTGACTGTACTCAATCAGAAAACTTAATTCTGTTTGCAATTCAGCTTTATCTCAAGAATCAACAGCATTACACAATTTATTATATAATACACTAACCTTACGGCGTATAGTAGTACGTTCACGCTTTTCCGATTCCGTCATCTTCAACTAACAGACAATACACCTCAAATAAATCAACTTTCAAATAAAAAACTAACACGTACAACGCGAGAGGATGGGGACCCGGACACCGCCCAACTAGAAACGACCAACATTCCACACCAGTGCTTAAAAATATTAATCCAAAAGTTCGAAGGACCAAGCGGAGAAATGGGGGGTGGTCTACATATGTAAATATAAAATCAATATGTAATGACCACGATCATATCATTAAACCTTGCATTTTTAAGTGAAAAGGTAGAGATGGAAAAAATGCATTTTAAATATTTATTAAATTTAAATTTAAATGGTTAGACATTTATGAATACATAATTTAAAATTATATAAATTTCACTGTAGCAGCTGGTGGTGGAATGACGTAAACGAGTCTTCGAAATGCACTATTATACGAGATTTCAAGGTTCACAACTGCGAGGGCTCAACCTTCTTCCTTTCACTTATCCGCTAAAAAATACAAAGTAAAGGAGAATCAACCACGGGAAAAATCAGAACAATGAATACAACACTAATAAAAAGTAACTAAAATAAATCAACAAAAATTCAACACTAATCAAAATATCAATTACTGTAATCGCCTGACTAAAATCTACAATTTTCATATAAATCAAAATCTTGAAATCAACGAATCACCGAAAACAGCAATTAACTAATCACGAAATCACTCACGTAAATATTTGCTCAATGCTCAAATCCCCACTAAATCACAACAGCTCTCAAATTATCAGTAAAACAACTAGCAAATTTAACGAGTTGTCAAATACTTAAATAAATTTATAGACTGCATAGAAATCCCAGGTTCAATCTAGTAAGAATTTAATTAATTAAAATACTTGAAATTATTCTCAAAACACTGCCATATAGAATATGTAACGCAAGAACAAGCATTAAAGCCCCTTATGCTTACCCTGTTGCGATAACAGTTCTGGCGAGTGTGGAAAAAAATAATTCAACAGACGATCATCGCTAAGCAGCGTCCGGATCCTATCCTCGATGAATTAGTATGTAATTGTTTCCATGGTAGAGGAAAAATCCATAATAGTTAATCCAGCGTGTGTATAAATCCTAAAATCCACTTGAATAATGCGAGAGAGGGAAAAAGAGCTGCTCCTCCTCACTCCCGTGTAAGGTTGCTGAAGACTGTTGTCTGTGTGAAAAAACTTCACAACAACGTTAGCGGCAGGCAGATATAACTGGATATAACTACTGTATAGTAGGTACTATCTAAAAGCAAAGGGGCAATTAGCGACACTTCTGTATGCCAAATGTATCAATACTTAACTATTCAAGTTAATAATTTGAAGTTTTTTCACTCTGCCCCGCTCGGATTTAAATTTAAATTTCTATACAAGACCAGATTGAGCTAGCTGCTTATTCTTCTCAGAACAAATCAAAGCAGCCCCCCCGTTGAATTCTTGCAACATTAGAATCACTCTGAGGTACAAGATTTAAATCTAACTGATCAATATGCGAATCACTTAACCCATCACCTTTAACCAAAAGAATAACAGACGATATATCCCTAAAGACAACACTTTTATTACCCTTGACCAATTGTACTTGAACAGCCTCACCAAGAGAATTATAAATAACATCAAGGACTCTAGCTAAAGGGTAATTGGGAGCCTTAACCATTGAATCTTTTATCAAGACTATGTCACCTTTTGATATTTTAACGTGCTCCCTAGGGTAATATTTACCTCTGTATTTAGTTGCCTGATCTTGCACTCCAAATAAAAATTCATTGTGATAACTATTACGCAATTTCTCTTTAATATGAATTAAACGCCGAAAGTCCTTACCCAAGTCAGAAGAGTCATAATCATCAAGTTGTCCTTCGTGATATATACATTCCATAACCTGTGTATCATATCCAAATTTCAAAAACTCTGGTGACAGCACCTGAATATCATCATTCACATTCTGTTCCCTCAATGCGCCGAGTTCAGAAATGGGTTTCTTATTAGCGTAACATATGCATTGTTTAATTACATGAGAAAATTCCAGAAAATCTAGAATATTATTATGGATTGCTCCCTGTATTAACTTTCTTACCAGACCAACTCCGGACTCTATGATACCTCCAATACCACGATTTAGAGAACCACGAGGATACTGTGAAAATTCAGTGACATCGACACCCCTCTGATTGAAGAATTCCTGCACCTCACTTGCTTTCAGACATTCCTCAATCCATGTGAATGCACCACCAAGATTTGAGCCAGAATCTGAAAATACTTTGTTTGGCAAACCATAGTTGTAAACATGATTTTGAAAAGCCAATAAAAATCCTTTAGAATCAGCTGAAGTCACTATTTCAACATTAATCATGTGAGACCAAATACATTTAAAAATTACCCCATAGGTTTTAACCTTGTCACTTCCATACCTTGTGAAGTATGGTCCAAAGTAATCAATGAAACATACAGAAAAAAAACCTCTTTATGGGATTCACATTCCACTCTCTATAGTCATTAGCATTAACTTTAACTGGTCTACTATTAAAACATTTACAGTGGTAACATTCATTCACAACCTTCTTAACTGTTGAAAATCCCTTGAGCAAAGAAAATGCCGGTTTCAATTTATGTAGCACATAGTAAGTACCTGAGTGATTAAACTTAACGTGAGTGTCCATTATCAGTATTCTACCGAAATCGCTATTATTACTAATAAGTATTGGAGTTCTCGACATCATACCTTTAGACATCTTTCCCATTTTACATTTTACTCTAAGAATACCATCAGAGTCACAAATACATTCATTCTACTAACTAGCTCATGAATAGACTTTTTTGCTTTCAGTTTTAAAGTGAAAAATTCTTGTAAATCTGGAAAGCAATTCTGTTGATCAAGCTTTAGCAAATCATTACTGCATTTTTTGAAGCTTGCATCTAATAAGGCAATTGACTGCTGGCTCTTAGAATTTATTCTTAATCTTAATTTGTTTATGAAAAGCTTAACTTTCATTAGTACTTTAATTGCTTTGTCAAGTGAAGAATACTTAATTAAATCAACAACTGTACCAACTGATATATCTTCAACACTTGCCTTATTTACAATCAGCTTGGGTATATCCACATCATTAATCATGCCTGGATTAGGAATTACAAGCCATTCTAGTAAATTAAAATCTTCCCGTAACATCTTGGGTCCGGTCAAGTAACAAGAGTTTCTTAACTTTGAGAAAGATACTAATCTAGTCGTGAAATCTGCAGCATTTTCATTTGATCCTACGTGAGATAACTTCACCGAGTGTGTAGACTTACAGAGGTCGACAATATTTGCGATTCTATTATTTACATATACACTTCTCTTTTGAAGCTTTGTTCTCAAGTTCTCATAATCAGCTAGCCAACTTAAGGCAATCGTAGAATCTGAAAACAACATTATGTCATTAACTGCAATAGGCACAATACAAGAAGTGAGCATTTTATACAGATCAAAAGCCCTTTGCAATGCATACTCTACTGCAGTGAGTTCGAGTACAGGCATAGTTCGCCCTTTCAGATTTTTATTCAGAATCTTATTATGGGCAGATACGAAGGATACCAACTTTGAATCTCTCTCCTGCAAGTAAATAACACATCCAATAAAGTTTTTACTCGCATCACTCATTACAAATATATACAAATTAGACTTTCTGCTACCCATATATCTTGGTATCTCTAGCCTTTCACCATTTTTGAATTGTGAAGCTATGTTTCTCCATTCATTTAGCTGAGCACCATGAAGAGAAGTATCCCATTTATCTACATAATCAGACTGTAATTGCCTGAGGAAGATCTTACATCTGTTTAAAACAGGCAAGTTAGCATTATTCAAATCAAATATACTCATTACTGAACTCAAAATCTGCCTAGGGGTATTGGCTTCAACATTTAATCTAACACATGTGGCCTTTAGTACATCATTATATCTGTCCCAGCACATGCCAAGAATTTTAGCCTCTTGTGGAGTCTCTGTGCCAACTTTAGAGTCAATGTCACGCTGAAATTGAGAATAATTAGTAACATACTGCTGCAATGGAAATTTATGCTGCTCAAATATTGTACTGGCTTCCCTGTGAACCATTTCAACTTCATCTTCATCTGCACAACCAATCAGAAAATTATCAACATAACTGCCTTCGAAGATTCTTTTTTTCAATTCCTGAATTTCTTCAGTATCACAATCTGTCTCCAATATTAGCATTTTATATAGACAGCACTGCAACATATATGGAGAAACAGACATCCCAAATATTACTCACTTTGAGCGATACACAACTGGTGTAAAATCTCTAGAATCAACATCCTTAAACCAATAAAAGAGAAATTTTGAGGAATTCTCATCATCAATGGCCAATCTGTGAAAGGCTTTTGAAATATCAAATCCAAGTATAAACTTGTCAAACCTCATCATGGTCAATGCATCACTTATTTTAAAATTCTTGTTATAACCTGGGTGAATACATTGATTCAGACTAATGCCTTTACTGCCATCATGTCTTTTTTCTGCAAGATTCGCCATGTAAATAACTCTTACTTTCGTAGTATCTCTTTCTTCTTTAATTACAGGACTGTGGCTAATGAAGAAATATTTTGGAAATTTCCTTTTATATTCTTCAAAATCTTCAACTTTTTCAATGATTCCCAAATCAATTTGTGACTGGAAAACTTCATCAATTCGCTTTAGAACATTACTGTTCATGTATTTCTTCATCAGACTGCACAGAACCTTGAAAGCAAGTCTCTCATTTGATCCAAGAAGATCTTTATATCTAGTCAACCAAGGAATTGGTACGACATAAAATTTTTCATTATCTCTGTAAATGTTGCATAAAATAAAATCTGTCACTTCTTGCTCAGTTTCATTAGTAACACATTCAATAGAATCCTCTTCTTCCATATTTATGAATATCTTACAATCATGACCCAACTGAGAATAATCCGCAACCTCTGCTATATCTGGTAGGCTTTCAAGATTATATATTCCATCAAGTGTTGGCACTTCATAGTCAAATCCATCAGAATCAATCTCCATAGTGCGAATGTATGACGTAGTGGATTTTGTTTCTTCAGAAATCTTCCTATGAGACATCAAAGATGTATCTACTGCATCGGAAAGATTCTTTATCCAGTTAGAAATAAAACCAATTAATATTAGTTTATCATTAATTCTGTAAAAAGAAGTCAGTCTGTCTTTTTGACCTAGTACTCCACTCTCCATGCTCATCACACAATGCCAATCCTTTGCACATATC
Source organism: Palaemon carinicauda (assembly GCF_036898095.1). NCBI lineage: Eukaryota > Metazoa > Arthropoda > Malacostraca > Decapoda > Palaemonidae > Palaemon > Palaemon carinicauda. The sequence continues at coordinate 97,916,670 of NC_090740.1, read as the reverse complement.
AGTAGCTTTATATCATCAATGTCATGAATTCTGTTTATATCATTGAATTTATCATAAGCAACCTCTTTACCATTCTGCCTCAGCAGTTCTATTAATTTATACATATGAGGAGCTTTACTCTGAATTTTAATCTTAGGAATACAAATACAAGTAATTTCATATCTTACATCACCAATCTTAAAAGGAAAACTCACTGACTTGGTACAAATCTTTTGATTAGCATTAATCCCCTTGATAATCGAATGTATCTTAGGATCTACTACCTTTAAGTTCAAAAAATCTGCTAAACTTTCCTCAATAAAGGAATTCTGGCTACCCGAATCCAAAACTGTATCCACTTTTACACGATCATGTTCAGTCGTCACTGTTAGTAAAGGTAATAAAGAATCAACAATATCCAAATGACTAGATGCTGTAACAGTTGATGGTATTCCATTAACACTCTCGACAACATTAACCACCTTTGTGGTAGTTTGCTTACTATTACTAGAATCTGTTGGCTTTGAACTACACAAAAAACTACAGTGTTTACCCTTTTTGCATTTGAAGCATACACCTGACGTTTGAAATCTGCACTCATTACTATTATGACCTGCCTTTAAGCATTTAAAGCACTTGTGCAATTCTTTCAATTGCTTTATTTTATCAGATACTTGCAAGTACTTTGTACAACTGGCAATTTTGTGATCTTTAGCATTACAAAGCATACATAAACTCCTGGTAAAACTAGTATTCAAACTAGTAGCCAACACTGCGGTTTTACATGGACTTTCTTTATTAATGTTTAATTGAGCGTTATACCTGCTGCAAGCTTCCAAAAATGTACCAGTGACCTCATCTGAAGTAGGATGAGACTTATTTGTGATCGCAACTATGATATCTTGAAATTTAGTAGGCAATGAAGACCACACAAAATAAAGCATAACAGTGTCCAAATCAATAGCATTATCTATCACTGCATCAATCAGCTTCTTAATATGAGCATAAAAAATATATGGATCATCCTTGCCCCAAACAAACCTCAAGTCAGTTAACTCTTTAATGAGGACAAACTTCTGAGGCATTTCATCAGCAAATGCTGCGATCAAAGTTTGTTTAGCCTGACCAAAAGTTTGCTGGGACACCTTTATAGAACTAATCATAGCCTTTGCTCTACTATGACATTGCTGCTCAAGTAAATTATACCTCTCGACTTCATTTAAATTATACGGAGCAGTCAAGTGTTCAAAAACTTTAAAAAATCGCTTACATGTAAATTTATCTTCATTAGAATCTGCATAATACCGAGGCAAATTCAACTTGGGCAAATCAATTTTAGTTCTGAAAGGAGTTTTATTATCAATCTGTACGGAGAGATTATCAAGTCAAGATTGCATTTTGTTTGACAGTAATTTAATTTTACGATGATATTCCTCACATTCAGAATCTTGCCTATCCAAATCCTCCTGCAGAACTAAGGAGTCCAGTCTAACTTTAGTCAAAATCAAATCATCCAAGGTCTGCAATCTTTGACTGTACTCACTCAGAAAACTTAATTCTGTTTACAATTCAGCTTTATCTCAAGAATCAACAGCATTACACAATTTATTATATAATACACTAACCTTACTGCGTATAGTAGTACGTTCACGCTTTTCCGATTCCGTCATCTTTAACTAACAGACAATACACCTCAAATAAATCAACTTTCAAATAAAAAACTAACACGTACAACGCGAGAGGATGGGGACCCGGACACCGCCCAACTAGAAACGACCAACATTCCACACCAGGGCTTAAAAATATTAATCCAAAAGTTCGAAGGACCAAGCGGAAAAATGGGGGGTGGTCTACATATGTAAATATATAATCAATATGTAATGACCACGATCATATCATTAAACCTTGCATTTTCAAGTGAAAAGGTAGAGATGGAAAAAATGCATTTTAAATATTTAATAAATTTAATTTTAAATGGTTAGACATTTATGAATACATAATTTAAAATTATATAAATTTCACTGTAGCAGCTGGTGGTGGAATGACGTAAACGAGTCTTCGAAATGCACTATTATACAAGATTTTAAGGTTCACAACTGCGAGGGCTTAATCTTCTTCCTTTCACTCATCCGCTAAAAAATACAAAGTAAAGGAGAATCAACCACGGGAAAAATCAGAACAATGAATACAACACTAATAAAAAGTAACTAAAATAAATCAACTAAAATTCAACACTAATCAAAATATCAATTACTGTAATCGCCTGACTAAAATCTACAATTTTCATATAAATCAAAATCTTGAAATCAACGAATCACCGAAAACAGCAATTAACTAATCACGAAATCACTCACGTAAATATTTGCTCAATGCTCAAATCACCACTAAATCACAACAGCTCTCAAATTATCAGTAAAACAACCAGCAATTTTAACGAGTTGTCAAATACTTAAATAAATTTATAGACTGCATAGAAATCACAGGTTCAATCTAGTAAGAATTTATTTAATTAAAATACTTGAAATTATTCTCAAAACACTGGCATATAGAATATGTAACGCAAGAACAAGCATTAAAGCCCCTTATGCTTACCCTGTTGCGATAACAGTTCTGGCGAGTGTGGAAAAAAATCATTCAACAGACGATCATCGCTAAGCAGCGTCTGGATCCTATCCTCGATGAATTAGTATGTAATTGTTTCCATGGTAGAGGAAAAACCCATAATAGTTAATCCAGCGTGTGTATAAATCCTAAAATCCACTTGAATAATGCGAGAGAGGGAAAAAGAGCTGCTCCTCCTCACTCCCGTGTAAGGTTGCTGAAGACTGTTGTCTGTGTGAAAAAACTTCACAACGACGTTAGCGGCAGGCAGATATAACTGGATATAACTACTGTTTAGTAGGTACTATCTAAAAGCAAAGGGGCAATTAGCGACACTTCTGTATGCCAAATGTATCAATACTTAACTATTCAAATTAATAATTTGAAGTTTTTTCAATCTGTCCCGCTCGGATTTAAATTTAAATTTCTATACAAGACCAGATTGAGCTAGCTGCTTATTCTTCTCAGAACAAATCAAAGCAGCCCCCCCGTTGAATTCTTGCAACATTAGAATCACTCTGAGGTACAAGATTTAAATCTAACTGATCAATATGTGAATCACTTAACCCATCACCTTTAACCAAAAGAATAACAGACGATATATCCCTAAAGACAACACTTTTATTATCCTTGACCAATTGTACTTGAACAGCCTCACCAAGAGAATTATAAATAACATCAAGGACTCTAGCTAAAGGGTAATTGGGAGCCTTAACCATTGAATCTTTTATCAAGACTATGTCACCTTTTGATATTTTAACGTGCTCCCTAGGGTAATATTTACCTCTGTATTTAGTTGCCTGATCTTGCAATCCAAATAAAAATTCATTGTGATAACTATTACGCAATTTCTCTTTAATATGAATTAAATGCCGAAAGTCCTTACCCAAGTCAGAAGAGTCATAATCATCAAGTTGACCTTCTTGATATATACATTCCATAACCTGTGTATCATATCCAAATTTCCAAAACTCTGGTGACAGCACCTGAAAATCATCATTCACATTCTGTTCCCTCAATGCGCCGAGTTCAGAAATGGGTTTCTTATTAGCGTAACATATGCATTGTTTAATTACATGAGAAAATTCCAGAAAATCTAGAATATTATTATGGATTGCTCCCTGTATTAACTTTCTTACCAGACCAACTCCGGACTCTATGATACCTCCAATACCACGATTTAGAGAACCACGAGGATACTGTGAAAATTCAGTGACATCGACACCCCTCTGATTGAAGAATTCCTGCACCTCACTTGCTTTCAGACATTCCTCAATCCATGTGAATGCACCACCAAAATTTGAGCCAGAATCTGAAAATACTTTGTTAGGCAAACCATAGTTGTAAACATGATTTTGAAAGGCCAATAAAAATCCTTTAGAATCAGCTGAAGTCACTATTTCAACATTAATCATGTGAGACCAAATACATTTAAAAATTACCCCATAGGTTTTAACTTTGTCACTTCCATACCTTGTGAAGTATGGTCCAAAGTAATCAATGAAACATACAGAAAAAAACCTCTTTATGGGATTCACATTCCACTCTCTATAGTCATTACCATTAACTTTACCTGGTCTACTATTAAAACATTTACAGTGGTAACATTCATTCACAACCTTCTTAACTGTTGAAAATCCCTTGAGCAAAAAAAATGCCGGTTTCAATTTATGTAGCACATAGTAAGTACCTGAGTGATTAAACTTCACGTGAGTGTCCATTATCAGTATTCTACCGAAATCGCTATTATTACTAATAAGTATTGGAGTTCTCGACATCATACCTTTAGACATCTTTCCCATTTTACATTTTACTCTAAGAATACCATCAGTCACAAAATACATTCATTCTACTAACTAGCTCAGGAATAGACTTTTTTGCTTTCAGTTTTAAAGTGAAAAGTTCTTGTAAATCTGGAAAGCAATTCTGTTGATCAAGCTTTAGCAAATCATTACTGCATTTTTTGTAGCTTGCATCTAATAAGGCAATTGACTGCTGGCTCTTAGAATTTATTCTTAATCTTAATTTGTTTATGAGAAGCTTAACTTTCATTAGTACTTTAATTGCTTTGTCAAGTGAAGAATACTTAATTAAATCAACAACTGTACCAACTGACATATCTTCAACACTTGCCTTATTTACAATCAGCTTGGGTATATCCACATCATTAATCATGCCTGGATTAGGAATTACAAGCCATTCTAGTAAATTAAAATCTTCCCGTAACATCTTGGGTCCGGTCAAGTAACAAGAGTTTCTTAACTTTGAGAAAGATACTAATCTAGTCGTGAAATCTGCAGCATTTTCATTTGATCCTACGTGAGCTAACTTCACCGAGTGTGTAGACTTACAGAGGTCGACAATATTTGCGATTCTATTATTTACATATACACTTCTCTTTTGAAGCTTTGTTCTCAAGTTCTCATAATCAGCTAGCCAACTTAAGGCAATCGTAGTATCTGAAAACAACATTATGTCATTAACTGCAATAGGCACAATACAAGAAGTGAGCATTTTATACAGATCAAAAGCCCTTTGCAATGCATACTCTACTGCAGTGAGTTCGAGTACAGGCATAGTTCGCCCTTTCAGATTTTTATTCAGAATCTTATTATGGGCAGATACGAAGGATACCAACTTTGAATCTCTCTCCTGCAAGTAAATAACACATCCAATAAAGTTTTTACTCGCATCACTCATTACAATTATATCAAAATTAGACTTTCTGCTACCCATATATCTTGGTATCTCTAGCCTTTCACCATTATTGAATTGTGAAGCTATGTTTCTCCATTCATTTAGCTGAGCACCATGAAGAGAAGTATCCCATTTATCTACATAATCAGACTGTAATTGCCTGAGGAAGATCTTACATCTGTTTAAAACAGGCAAGTTAGCATTATTCAAATCAAATATACTCATTACTGAACTCAAAATCTGCCTAGGAGTATTGGCTTCAACATTTAATCTAACACATGTGGCCTTTAGTACATCATTATATCTGTCCCAGCACATGCCAAGAATTTTAACCTCTTGTGGAGTCTCTGTGCCAACTTTACAGTCAATGTCACGCTGAAATTGAGAATAATTAGTAACATACTGCTGCAATGGAAATTTATGCTGCTCAAATATTGTACTGGCTTCCCTGTGAACCATTTCAACTTCATCTTCATCTGCACAACCAATCAGAAAATTATCAACATAACTGCCTTCGAAGATTCTTTTTTTCAATTCCTGAATTTCTTCAGTATCACCATCTGTCTCCAATATTAGCATTTTATAAAGACAGCACTGCAACAGATATGGAGAAACAGACATCCCAAATATTACTCACTTTGAGAGATACACAACTGGTGTAAAATCTCTAGATTCAACATCCTTAAACCAATAAAAGAGAAATTTTGAGGAATTCTCATCATCAATGGCCAATCTGTGAAAGGCTTTTGAAATATCAAATCCAAGTATAAACTTGTCAAACCTCATCATGGTCAATGCATCACTTATTTTAAAATTCTTGTTATAACCTGGGTGAATACATTGATTCAGACTAATGCCTTTACTGCCATCACGTCTTTTTTCTGCAAGATTCGCCATGTAAATAACTCTTACTTTCGTAGTATCTCTTTCTTCTTTAATTACAGGACTGTGGCTAATGAAGAAATATTTTGGAAATTTCCTTTTATATTCTTCAAAATCTTCAACTTTTTCAATGATTCCCAAATCAATTTGTGACTGGAAAACTTCATCAATTCGCTTTAGAACATTACTGTTCATGTATTTCTTCATCAGACTGCACAGAACCTTGAAAGCAAGTCTCTCATTTGATCCAAGAAGATCTTTATATCTAGTCAACCAAGGAATTGGTACGACATAAAATTTTTCATTATCTCTGTAAATGTTGCATAAAATAAAATCTGTCACTTCTTGCTCAGTTTCATTAGTAACACATTCAATAGAATCCTCTTCCTCCATATTTATGAATATCTTACAATCATGACCCAACTGAAAATAATCCGCAACCTCTGCTATATATGGTAGGCTTTCAAGATTATATATTCCATCAAGTGTTGGCACTTCATAGTCAAATCCATCAGAATCAATCTCCATAGTGCGAATGTATGACGTAGTGGATTTTGTTTCTTCAGAAATCTTCCTATGAGACATCAAAGATGTATCTACTGCATCGGAAAGATTCTTCATCCAGTCAGAAATAAAACCAATTAATATTAGTTTATCATTAATTCTGTAAAAAGAAGTCAGTCTGTCTTTTTGACCTAGTACTCCACTCTCCATGCTCTTCACACAATGCCAATCCTTTGCACCTATCAGTAGCTTTATATCATCAATGTCATGAATTCTGTTTATATCATTGAATTTATCATAAGCAACCTCTTTACCATTCTGCCTCAGCAGTTCTATTAATTTATACATATGAGGAGCTTTACTCTGAATTTTAATCTTAGGAATACAAATACAAGTAATTTCATATCTTACATCACCAATCTTAAAAGGAAAACTCACTGACTTGGTACAAATCTTTTGATTAGTATTAATCCCCTTGATAATCGAATGTATCTTAGGATCTACTACCTTTAAGTTCAAAAAATCTGCTAAACTTTCCTCAATAAAGGAATTCTGGCTACCCGAATCCAAAACTGTATCCACTTTTACACGATCATGTTCAGTCGTCACTGTTAGTAAAGGTAATAAAGAATCAACAATATCCAAATGACTAGATGCTGTAACAGTTGATGGTATTCCATTAACACTCTCGACAACATTAACCACCTTTGTGGTAGTTTGCTTACTATTACTAGAATCTGTTGGCTTTGAACTACACAAAAAACTCCAGTGTTTACCCTTTTTGCATTTGAAGCATACACCTGACGTTTGAAATCTGCACTCATTATTATTATGACCTGCCTTTAAGAATTTAAAGCACTTGTGCAGTTCTTTCAATTGCTTTATTTTATCAGATACTTGCAAGTACTTTGTACAACTGGCAATTTTGTGATCTTTAGCATTACAAAGCATACATAAACTCCTGGTAAAACTAGTATTCAAACTAGTAGCCAACACTGCGGTTTTACATGGAATTTCTTTATCAATGTTTAATTGAGCGTTATACCTGCTGCAAGCTTCCAAAAATGTACCAGTGACCTCATCTGAAGTAGGATGAGACTTATTTGTGATCGCAACTATGATATCTTGAAATTTAGTAGGCAATGAAGACCACACAAAATAAAGCATAACAGTGTCCAAATCAATAGCATTATCTATCACTGCATCAATCAGCTTCTTAATATGAGCATAAAAAATATATGGATCATCCTTGCCCCAAACAAACCTCAAGTCAGTTAACTCTTTAATGAGGACAAACTTCTGAGGCATTTCATCAGCAAATGCTGCGATCAAAGTTTGTTTAGCCTGACCAAAAGTTTGCTGGGACACCTTTATAGAACTAATCATAGCCTTTGCTCTACTATGACATTGCTGCTCAAGTAAATTATACCTCTCGACTTCATTTAAATTATACGGAGCAGTCAAGTGTTCAAAAACTTTAAAAAATCGCTTACATGTAAATTTATCTTCATTAGAATCTGCATAATACCGAGGCAAATTCAACTTGGGCAAATCAATTTTAGTTCTGAAAGGAGTTTTATTATCAATCTGTACGGAGAGATTATCAAGGCAAGATTGCATTTTGTTTGACAGTAATTTAATTTTACGATGATATTCCTCACATTCAGAATCTTGCCTATCCAAATCCTCCTGCAGAACTAAGGAGTCCAGTCTAACTTTAGTCAAAATCAAATCATCCAAGGTCTGCAATCTTTGACTGTACTCACTCAGAAAACTTAATTCTGTTTACAATTCAGCTTTATCTCAAGAATCAACAGCATTACACAATTTATTATATAATACACTAACCTTACTGCGTATAGTAGTACGTTCACGCTTTTCCGATTCCGTCATCTTTAACTAACAGACAATACACCTCAAATAAATCAACTTTCAAATAAAAAACTAACACGTACAACGCGAGAGGATGGGGACCCGGACACCGCCCAACTAGAAACGACCAACATTCCACACCAGGGCTTAAAAATATTAATCCAAAAGTTCGAAGGACCAAGCGGAAAAATGGGGGGTGGTCTACATATGTAAATATAAAATCAATATGTAATGACCACGATCATATCATTAAACCTTGCATTTTCAAGTGAAAAGGTAGAGATGGAAAAAATGCATTTTAAATATTTAATAAATTTAATTTTAAATGGTTAGACATTTATGAATACATAATTTAAAATTATATAAATTTCACTGTAGCAGCTGGTGGTGGAATGACGTAAACGAGTCTTCGAAATGCACTATTATACAAGATTTTAAGGTTCACAACTGCGAGGGCTTAATCTTCTTCCTTTCACTCATCCGCTAAAAAATACAAAGTAAAGGAGAATCAACCACGGGAAAAATCAGAACAATGAATACAACACTAATAAAAAGTAACTAAAATAAATCAACTAAAATTCAACACTAATCAAAATATCAATTACTGTAATCGCCTGACTAAAATCTACAATTTTCATATAAATCAAAATCTTGAAATCAACGAATCACCGAAAACAGCAATTAACTAATCACGAAATCACTCACGTAAATATTTGCTCAATGCTCAAATCACCACTAAATCACAACAGCTCTCAAATTATCAGTAAAACAACCAGCAATTTTAACGAGTTGTCAAATACTTAAATAAATTTATAGACTGCATAGAAATCACAGGTTCAATCTAGTAAGAATTTATTTAATTAAAATACTTGAAATTATTCTCAAAACACTGGCATATAGAATATGTAACGCAAGAACAAGCATTAAAGCCCCTTATGCTTACCCTGTTGCGATAACAGTTCTGGCGAGTGTGGAAAAAAATCATTCAACAGACGATCATCGCTAAGCAGCATCTGGATCCTATCCTCGATGAATTAGTATGTAATTGTTTCCATGGTAGAGGAAAAATCCATAATAGTTAATTCAGCGTGTGTATAAATCCTAAAATCCACTTGAATAATGCGAGAGAGGGAAAAAGAGCTGCTCCTCCTCACTCCCGTGTAAGGTTGCTGAAGACTGTTGTCTGTGTGAAAAAACTTCACAACGACGTTAGCGGCAGGCAGATATAACTGGATATAACTACTGTTTAGTAGGTACTATCTAAAAGCAAAGGGGCAATTAGCGACACTTCTGTATGCCAAATGTATCAATACTTAACTATTCAAATTAATAATTTGAAGTTTTTTCAATCTGCCCCGCTCGGATTTAAATTTAAATTTCTATACAAGACCAGATTGAGCTAGCTGCTTATTCTTCTCAGAACAAATCAAAGCAGCCCCCCCGTTGAATTCTTGCAACATTAGAATCACTCTGAGGTACAAGATTTAAATCTAACTGATCAATATGTGAATCACTTAACCCATCACCTTTAACCAAAAGAATAACAGACGATATATCCATAAAGACAACACTTTTATTATCCTTGACCAATTGTACTTGAACAGCCTCACCAAGAGAATTATAAATAACATCAAGGACTCTAGCTAAAGGGTAATTGGGAGCCTTAACCATTGAATCTTTTATCAAGACTATGTCACCTTTTGATATTTTAACGTGCTCCCTAGGGTAATATTTACCTCTGTATTTAGTTGCCTGATCTTGCAATCCAAATAAAAATTCATTGTGATAACTATTACGCAATTTCTCTTTAATATGAATTAAATGCCGAAAGTCCTTACCCAAGTCAGAAGAGTCATAATCATCAAGTTGACCTTCTTGATATATACATTCCATAACCTGTGTATCATATCCAAATTTCCAAAACTCTGGTGACAGCACCTGAAAATCATCATTCACATTCTGTTCCCTCAATGCGCCGAGTTCAGAAATGGGTTTCTTATTAGCGTAACATATGCATTGTTTAATTACATGAGAAAATTCCAGAAAATCTAGAATATTATTATGGATTGCTCCCTGTATTAACTTTCTTACCAGACCAACTCCGGACTCTATGATACCTCCAATACCACGATTTAGAGAACCACGAGGATACTGTGAAAATTCAGTGACATCGACACCCCTCTGATTGAAGAATTCCTGCACCTCACTTGCTTTCAGACATTCCTCAATCCATGTGAATGCACCACCAAAATTTGAGCCAGAATCTGAAAATACTTTGTTAGGCAAACCATAGTTGTAAACATGATTTTGAAAGGCCAATAAAAATCCTTTAGAATCAGCTGAAGTCACTATTTCAACATTAATCATGTGAGACCAAATACATTTAAAAATTACCCCATAGGTTTTAACTTTGTCACTTCCATACCTTGTGAAGTATGGTCCAAAGTAATCAATGAAACATCCAGAAAAAACCTCTTTATGGGATTCACATTCCACTCTCTATAGTCATTAGCATTAACTTTACCTGGTCTACTATTAAAACATTTACAGTGGTAACATTCATTCACAACCTTCTTAACTGTTGAAAATCCCTTGAGCAAAAAAAATGCCGGTTTCAATTTATGTAGCACATAGTAAGTACCTGAGTGATTAAACTTCACGTGAGTGTCCATTATCAGTATTCTACCGAAATCGCTATTATTACTAATAAGTATTGGAGTTCTCGACATCATACCTTTAGACATCTTTCCCATTTTACATTTTACTCTAAGAATACCATCAGTCACAAAATACATTCATTCTACTAACTAGCTCAGGAATAGACTTTTTTGCTTTCAGTTTTAAAGTGAAAAGTTCTTGTAAATCTGGAAAGCAATTCTGTTGATCAAGCTTTAGCAAATCATTACTGCATTTTTTGTAGCTTGCATCTAATAAGGCAATTGACTGCTGGCTCTTAGAATTTATTCTTAATCTTAATTTGTTTATGAGAAGCTTAACTTTCATTAGTACTTTAATTGCTTTGTCAAGTGAAGAATACTTAATTAAATCAACAACTGTACCAACTGACATATCTTCAACACTTGCCTTATTTACAATCAGCTTGGGTATATCCACATCATTAATCATGCCTGGATTAGGAATTACAAGCCATTCTAGTAAATTAAAATCTTCCCGTAACATCTTGGGTCCGGTCAAGTAACAAGAGTTTCTTAACTTTGAGAAAGATACTAATCTAGTCGTGAAATCTGCAGCATTTTCATTTGATCCTACGTGAGCTAACTTCACCGAGTGTGTAGACTTACAGAGGTCGACAATATTTGCGATTCTATTATTTACATATACACTTCTCTTTTGAAGCTTTGTTCTCAAGTTCTCATAATCAGCTAGCCAACTTAAGGCAATCGTAGTATCTGAAAACAACATTATGTCATTAACTGCAATAGGCACAATACAAGAAGTGAGCATTTTATACAGATCAAAAGCCCTTTGCAATGCATACTCTACTGCAGTGAGTTCGAGTACAGGCATAGTTCGCCCTTTCAGATTTTTATTCAGAATCTTATTATGGGCAGATACGAAGGATACTAACTTTGAATCTCTCTCCTGCAAGTAAATAACACATCCAATAAAGTTTTTACTCGCATCACTCATTACAATTATATCAAAATTAGACTTTCTGCTACCCATATATCTTGGTATCTCTAGCCTTTCACCATTATTGAATTGTGAAGCTATGTTTCTCCATTCATTTAGCTGAGCACCATGAAGAGAAGTATCCCATTTATCTACATAATCAGACTGTAATTGCCTGAGGAAGATCTTACATCTGTTTAAAACAGGCAAGTTAGCATTATTCAAATCAAATATACTCATTACTGAACTCAAAATCTGCCTAGGAGTATTGGCTTCAACATTTAATCTAACACATGTGGCCTTTAGTACATCATTATATCTGTCCCAGCACATGCCAAGAATTTTAACCTCTTGTGGAGTCTCTGTGCCAACTTTACAGTCAATGTCACGCTGAAATTGAGAATAATTAGTAACATACTGCTGCAATGGAAATTTATGCTGCTCAAATATTGTACTGGCTTCCCTGTGAACCATTTCAACTTCATCTTCATCTGCACAACCAATCAGAAAATTATCAACATAACTGCCTTCGAAGATTCTTTTTTTCAATTCCTGAATTTCTTCAGTATCACCATCTGTCTCCAATATTAGCATTTTATAAAGACAGCACTGCAACAGATATGGAGAAACAGACATCCCAAATATTACTCACTTTGAGAGATACACAACTGGTGTAAAATCTCTAGATTCAACATCCTTAAACCAATAAAAGAGAAATTTTGAGGAATTCTCATCATCAATGGCCAATCTGTGAAAGGCTTTTGAAATATACAATCCAAGTATAAACTTGTCAAACCTCATCATGGTCAATGCATCACTTATTTTAAAATTCTTGTTATAACCTGGGTGAATACATTGATTCAGACTAATGCCTTTACTGCCATCACGTCTTTTTTCTGCAAGATTCGCCATGTAAATAACTCTTACTTCCGTAGTATCTCTTTCTTCTTTAATTACAGGACTGTGGCTAATGAAGAAATATTTTGGAAATTTCCTTTTATATTCTTCAAAATCTTCAACTTTTTCAATGATTCCCAAATCAATTTGTGACTGGAAAACTTCATCAATTCGCTTTAGAACATTACTGTTCATGTATTTCTTCATCAGACTGCACAGAACCTTGAAAGCAAGTCTCTCATTTGATCCAAGAAGATCTTTATATCTAGTCAACCAAGGAATTGGTACGACATAAAATTTTTCATTATCTCTGTAAATGTTGCATAAAATAAAATCTGTCACTTCTTGCTCAGTTTCATTAGTAACACATTCAATAGAATCCTCTTCCTCCATATTTATGAATATCTTACAATCATGACCCAACTGAAAATAATCCGCAACCTCTGCTATATCTGGTAGGCTTTCAAGATTATATATTCCATCAAGTGTTGGCACTTCATAGTCAAATCCATCAGAATCAATCTCCATAGTGCGAATGTATGACGTAGTGGATTTTGTTTCTTCAGAAATCTTCCTATGAGACATCAAAGATGTATCTACTGCATCGGAAAGATTCTTTATCCAGTCAGAAATAAAACCAATTAATATTAGTTTATCATTAATTCTGTAAAAAGAAGTCAGTCTGTCTTTTTGACCTAGTACTCCACTCTCCATGCTCTTCACACAATGCCAATCCTTTGCACCTATCAGTAGCTTTATATCATCAATGTCATGAATTCTGTTTATATCATTGAATTTATCATAAGCAACCTCTTTACCATTCTGCCTCAGCAGTTTTATTAATTTATACATATGAGGAGCTTTACTCTGAATTTTAATCTTAGGAATACAAATACAAGTAATTTCATATCTTACATCACCAATCTTAAAAGGAAAACTCACTGACTTGGTACAAATCTTTTGATTAGTATTAATCCCCTTGATAATCGAATGTATCTTAGGATCTACTACCTTTAAGTTCAAAAAATCTGCTAAACTTTCCTCAATAAAGGAATTCTGGCTACCCGAATCCAAAACTGTATCCACTTTTACACGATCATGTTCAGTCGTCACCGTTAGTAAAGGTAATAAAGAATCAACAATATCCAAATGACTAGATGCTGTAACAGTTGATGGTATTCCATTAACACTCTCGACAACATTAACCACCTTTGTGGTAGTTTGCTTACTATTACTAGAATCTGTTGGCTTTGAACTACACAAAAAACTCCAGTGTTTACCCTTTTTGCATTTGAAGCATACACCTGACGTTTGAAATCTGCACTCATTATTATTATGACCTGCCTTTAAGAATTTAAAGCACTTGTGCAGTTCTTTCAATTGCTTTATTTTATCAGATACTTGCAAGTACTTTGTACAACTGGCAATTTTGTGATCTTTAGCATTACAAAGCATACATAAACTCCTGGTAAAACTAGTATTCAAACTAGTAGCCAACACTGCGGTTTTACATGGACTTTCTGTATTAATGTTTAATTGAGCGTTACACCTGCTGCAAGCTTCCAAAAATTTACCAGTGACCTCATCTAAAGTAGGATGAGACTTATTTGTGATCGCAACTATGATATCTTGAAATTTAGTAGGCAATGAAGACCACACAAAATAAAGCATAACAGTGTCCAAATCAATAGCATTATCTATCACTGCATCAATCAGCTTCTTAATATGAGCATAAAAAATATATGGATCATCCTTGCCCCAAACAAACCTCAAGTCAGTTAACTCTTTAATGAGGACAAACTTCTGAGGCATTTCATCAGCAAATGCTGCGATCAAAGTTTGTTTAGCCTGACCAAAAGTTTGCTGGGACACCTTTATAGAACTAATCATAGCCTTTGCTCTACTATGACATTGCTGCTCAAGTAAATTATACCTCTCGACTTCATTTAAATTATACGGAGCAGTCAAGTGTTCAAAAACTTTAAAAAATCGCTTACATGTAAATTTATCTTCATTAGAATCTGCATAATACCGAGGCAAATTCAACTTGGGCAAATCAATTTTAGTTCTGAAAGGAGTTTTATTATCAATCTGTACGGAGAGATTATCAAGTCAAGATTGCATTTTGTTTGACAGTAATTTAATTTTACGATGATATTCCTCACATTCAGAATCCTGCCTATCCAAATCCTCCTGCGGAACTAAGGAGTCCAGTCTAACTTTAGTCAAAATCAAATCATCCAAGGTCTGCAATCTTTGACTGTACTCACTCAGAAAACTTAATTCTGTTTGCAATTCAGCTTTATCTCAAGAATCAACAGCATTACACAATTTATTATATAATACACTAACCTTACGGCGTATAGTAGTACGTTCACGCTTTTCCGATTCCGTCATCTTTAACTAACAGACAATACACCTCAAATAAATCAACTTTCAAAGAAAAAACTAACACGTACAACGCGAGAGGATGGGGACCCGGACACCACCCAACTAGAAACGACCAACATTCCACACCAGTGCTTAAAAATATTAATCCAAAAGTTCAACGGACCAAGCGGAAAAATGGGGGGTGGTCTACATATGTAAATATAAAATCAATATGTAATGACCACGATCATATCATTAAACCTTGCATTTTTAAGTGAAAAGGTAGAGATGGAAAAAATGCATTTTAAATATTTAATAAATTTAAATTTAAATGGTTAGACATTTATGAATACATAATTTAAAATTATATAAATTTCACTGTAGAAGCTGGTGGTGGAATGACGTAAACGAGTCTTCGAAATGCACTATTATACAAGATTTTAAAGTTCACAACTGCGAGGGCTTAACCTTCTTCCTTTCACTCATCCGCTAAAAAATACAAAGTAAAGGAGAATCAACCACGGGAAAAATCAGAACAATGAATACAACACTAATAAAAAGTAACTAAAATAAATCAAAAAAAATTCAACACTAATCAAAATATCAATTACTGTAATCGCCTGACTAAAATCTACAATTTTCATATAAATCAAAATCTTGAAATCAACGAATCACCGAAAACAGCAATTAACTAATCACGAAATCACTCACGTAAATATTTGCTCAATGCTCAAATCACCACTAAATCACAACAGCTCTCAAATTATCAGTAAAACAACTAGCAATTTTAACTAGTTGTCAAATACTTAAATAAATTTATAGACTGCATAGAAATCACAGGTTCAATCTAATAAGAATTTAATTAATTAAAATACTTGAAATTATTCTATAAACACTGGCATATAGAATATGTAACGCAAGAACAAGCATTAAAGCCCCTTATGCTTACCCTGTTGCGATAACAGTTCTGGCGAGTGTGGAAAAAAAATCATTCAACAGACGATCATCGCTAAGCAGCGTCCGGATCCTATCCTCGATGAATTAGTATGTAATTGTTTCCATGGTAGAGGAAAAATCCATAATAGTTAATCCAGCATGTGTATAAATCCTAAAATCCACTTGAATAATGAGAGAGAGGGAAAAAGAGCTGCTCCTCCTCACTCCCGTGTAAGGTTGCTGAAGACTGTTGTCTGTGTGAAAAAACTTCACAACGACGTTAACGGCAGGCAGATATAACTGGATATAACTACTGTATAGTAGTTACTATCTAAAAGCAAAGGGGCAATTAGCGACACTTCTGTATGCCAAATGTATCAATACTTAACTATTCAAATTAATAATTTCAAGTTTTTTCAATTCTGCTTTGATTATGAGATCTCTTATCTCTTCCTTGAGGTATCTAGGAAGTGCTCTACTTCTGAAATTCCTTATCAAATTTTGTATAAGGTCTATGCTCCTTCTTAGAGGACCAATGATAATCTTGGACAGGAACTCAATGTCATTTACTTTGGAGAGGTATACTATGTGTGCCAGTACTGCATGCCCTTGAAAGGCAGAAATACTCATCTTAATATTTTCTATGTCATAGAAAAATTTTCTCTTGTGGCTGTCATCAAATACCTTACTTTCAGGCCAGAAATTCAACTTTGGAGTATTGATTAATATAAAAAAGTCTGAGAATTCCTTATTTTGACTACTTACAAAGAATTTATCAATGTTAGCACTATGGCCTTCAATGAAAGTTAATGCTACTAGTGAGTTATTCATTGGAATTTTCCCTTCTCTATGAAAAGATGGTTCAGCTTTGAAGTTTGCGGAAATTTATGAAGGAATGGGTTTATGGAAGGTAAGAAGGTTAAAATCCTCATAATCACTTTCATCTTCATTATTATAAAAGGAAAAGAGGTCTAATTTTGCACTTTCAGGTAATTTAGGTGATTGTCTCAAGCGCTTAGTAGGAGAGGGAACCTCATTCTTCCTAGCAGGTGAACCATTTCTGCCACGATGAATGTTTTTATATCAGTAAGTTATTTACCATATTTAAATTGTTCAACATGTATAGTAAATATGGACAGCAGCGGACCTAGAAGGCTGAAGTCAAGCAATGGGGTTCACAACTCAAATAGCCCTCTTAGGTTAATTCAGAGCCTTATTTAAGTGAATATGTTAGGTTTATATCTGTTATTATTAACATAATCTATACCTGCTTCATAAGTAACCCTTTGCAGATGGCCCCCCAAGCCCTAGGCTAGTGTCGATAGGTTTAAAGTGAGAAATGTGAACTCGAACAGCCTAACTTACCTGTGGTCTAGCATACTACCTATTAAGCTACGTGGTTTTGATGTGTCAGACAAGTAATTTGTTTTGTATACCTAGTTATAAGTTTGTTATATATAAATGGGAGTATTTGGTTGGTTTTCTCCAATTATTTCATGTTGTAATCATGCACATGCTTTGCTTAAGCTACTTACGCTATGTTCGAAAATGTCTGCTCAAACCATTCAAAACAATAACAAACTTACGTATGTGAGCCGCCATTTGCATTTGTGACATCATGAGTCTAACTCCACTGCTTTCCATTTGCCGGTTTCGTCTTAGACAGAATTTAAAACCTTACCCTCTCTGAATAATTTTCATGAGAGTTTGATTCTGTTGGAGTAACATATTGACAATATCAGAATTTGAAGGCATTTCTCTTCCTTCAGTCGATTGTGGACGTTTTTTGTTATTGTCTACATTCTCCTCTTCGCTGGAGTCGTCGCTAAGCCGATGAACCTCCACGGAGGTAAGAATTTGCCTCTTCATATTTTAGCAATGGGCTGAGATATTACTCTAGGTGCTTGGTGCAAAAGATAATAACCGGCAAATAGGTGCTGGCAGCAATGGGATGGAAAAGATGAGAACCTCCTATGCCGAAGTCAACTTCAGAAATGTGACTACTATTGCCGAGTCAAGCCGCTCGTATCTGATAGCTCCGCCCAAGGGGACGTGGTTTAGGGCTCGCGAACGCCTCTCGGGCGGGGGAGGGGGGGGGGGATATAAGCTACCACCGGTGAGTCCAGAAGATTGAGGCCTCCCTCTCCAGAACAAACATTTTCAACCTAAACTTCTTCTTTGCCTTTTATATAAGAAAGTAATTTAAACGGTCTTTTAAAACAGTTTTCCTAGTCTGGATTTTAAACTTATATTTAAGAATCCCCTGACAGTGGATCCATATTAAGAACTAAGGATTCTGTCC
>NC_090740.1:97882997-97892997 GCF_036898095.1 Palaemon carinicauda | reverse complement strand
TAGGCCAACACAAACTACGATGTACAAGAAAAACAGCCATGGTTTCCAAAAACATATCAAAGTTATAATGCATGTGTCTGTTTACTTGCAGTTTGTATGTACATTTTGTTTTCACAACGTCCTCGTGAACTTTAAAGCAAGGCTAAAGAGTTCAAACCTGGAACAGTCCAACTAAAACTGTGGTGACAATGAGAGGCCAGTGGCAACTAATGACACCCTTACTCCTAGTGTTTTAGTAAACATAGTCTTTATTTACCTCGTTTATTTTACCTTCTTGTAGGAACAAGCAATTAAAGTGCAAAATGAGGTTATTATAATTATGTTATCTTGATTTTATCAAAAATAAAAGTGAAAATGTAGAGCAAATCTTACTGAGCTTATAAGAGCAGAGAAATGTAACTAAAATATTCTAAAAGATCATGATCTTTGCTAATAAACCAAAGGAATTTTGATCAAATGACTTGAAATTTTTATATGATGAGGGTAATTAATTTTCTGAGACATATATAGAAATTGTGTATTTTGAATCATTAGAAAAAAAAGCAAGGCATAGAGGACGGAATACTTAAGAGATAGATGGAGGCTTGTAACGTGAGACAGAAGAATTGATAGTGCTGGAACAATGTTTACGAGGGATTCCCGAACATATTTGGACGTACTTGAGAGAGAGAGAGAGAAAGAGAGAGAGAGAGAGAGAGAGAGAGAGAGAGAGAGAGAGAGAGAGAGAGTGAAGAAACTTGATGAAGCCGCTTTACTGAGTGGAGAATTTAATATTGTCAGTCGTAAACCCTCCTCGGCTATGAAGTTTCATGTGTTAAGTATTTGCTAAACCATGGAAACTAGTTCAGTGATAACTATGTGAATAAGTTCAATATTTACATCGGAAGTAGCACTGGTACTGTTTCAAAGCAGAATGCTATAGTGAAAGATGTGCAGAATATTAATGCTTTCTTTTATAACTATGGCAAGAAAGGCCATATCAGTAAGGAATGTTGGTCGACCAAACCGAAAGCAGTCACCAAAGTGGTTAAGAATGGGAAAGGACGACGAGGAAAATAAACCAGCCTGGATGCCTTTAAACCGTATAATAATTAACGTATGCTAGCTGCTCTGGTTGGGAGCGAGCAGACCCTGGTCAAAATATTGTCCGACACAGGTTGTAACCATAGTATAGTGACATGAGGAGTACACCCTTTAGTGGAACAGTCTCTCACAGGATATTCGGTCATTTTGAAGGGAATAGGAGGTGAAGAGGTTACCCTATTTACCGTTTGAAACTGCCATGCGAGTAAGTGATAGGTTCATTTTGATTTTGTGGTAAAGGATTCATTTGCTGTTTAAGGAGTACAAGTCCTGCTGGATAATGACATTGGTGGAGTGACATTTGTGCCTTGTCCCATCTTAAAAGAGAAACCATTGAAGTATTGTCCTATGACTGAGCCCGAGAAGGACTACCCATATATTTTTCCTAGTTTTGCGATGACTATAAGTATGACAAAAAAGTGACTGCAGAAGAAGATAGAGAAACCAAAGGATTGAGGAACATGAAGGATTTGTTTTCAGAATAAAAGGATTCACATGATAGTATGCAAGAGGAGAGCTCCCAAGTGAGCTCAAGAGAAGAGGAATGACAAACAAATGGTCAGGCAAACAAAGAAGCAATAGATCTGGATAAAATAAAAAAAAACTCAGCATTAGAAGTAGGACAAGTGAGTTGGTAAAGGTTGATAGGATTGCAACGGAAGGAGGCGACGTTAACAGAGTTATTGTCCCTCGTGGTGGATAAGACCTAGGTGCAGCAGTCTCCCAACAATTATTATTTCAAGGATGGGTTGCTTATGAGGAAGCAGAGACCTGTTGATATCCCTGGGAATAACTGATGTGGGATATGCCCTCAGATATTGATTCACGCACAGATGAAAAGACAGGTGATCGCCGTAGCCCATGAGACATGACACATGCGAGTAAGGAAGACTATAGAAAATATAATTAATCACTTTTTCTGGCCTGGCATGTTCAAGGATGTAAGCTGGTTTTGTTGTGTATGTTACTTTTGTCATATAGCTGGAAAGCCTAACGAGGACATCAAGAAACCTCCCTTACACCCGATTGAAGTGGGAGGAGAACTCACCAGCAAGGCAGTTATCAACAATGTGAGACCATTACCAAGGACAAAGAAAGGTCACGAATATATGTTAATATTGATCTGTTCAGTGACGAGATACCCAGAAGCCATACCCGTCAGGAACATCTGTGCCAAGGTAGTTGAAGAGAAGTTTATAGACTTTTTTACTCAGTTTTGTATTATGGAATTGGTTCAGAGTGACTGAGGAACAAATTTCAGGTTAAAACTGTTTCAGGGCGTGAGGAAACTGTTGGACTTGAAACCACAACTGTCTATTACCTATCACCCAGAGACCGACGGTGCATTAGACAGATTCCATCGAACTTTGAAGATTGTGTAAACAAAGCACTGCAACGAAACATGAATAAATGAATTGGACATTGGACTACACTTGATATTATTAGAGGTACGCTATGTTTATCAAGAAAGCATGGGATGTAGCCTGGCATGCACAAGGATGTGATCTGGTTTTGCCGAGTATGTCAGTTTTGTCAGATAGCTGGAAAGCCTAACGAGTACATTAAGAATCTCCCTTATGCCCGATTGATGTGGGAGGAGAACTCTTCAGCAAGGCAATTATCGACAATGTGGGACCGTTACAAAGGACAAAGAAAGGTCACGAATATATGTTAATATTGATGTGTCCAGTGACGAGATACCCAAAAGCCATACCCACCAGGAACATCAGTGCCAAAGTAATCAAACAGAAGTTACTAGACTTTTTGTACTAAGTTTGGTATTCTGGAATTTGTTCAGGGTGACTGAGAAAAAAATTTCAGGTTAAAATTGTTTCAGGACGTGAGGATACTATTGCCTATCGCCCAGAGACCAATGGTGCATTAGACAGATTTCATCGAAATTTGAAGAATATGTAAACAAAGTACTGCAACAAAATAGGAAATGAATTGGAAATTGGACTTCAGTTGATGTTATTAGAGGTACACAATGCTTATCAAAAAAGCATGGGCTGTAGCCAAAATGAAATGATGTTTGGACAAGAAGAAGGAGGACCGATGTAAATTTGGCAGAAAAAAGGAATGACCGAGGGGAAACGGATGAGGATTACGTAAAGAATCCAAGGAAAAGAACGGCAAGAAAAAGAAATTTTCCCTAGAAAACCTTAAAACAAGTCAAGTTCAAATGAAAAAAAAAAGGTTTGATATGAAAACTAACGATAGACTGTTTGTGGTAGGACAACAGGTATTTGTTTTCTTACCAAAAAGGAGATTCCAGCTCGTCAACACTTCCCAAGAGCCATTCAGGATTTTGGAGAAAATCAGTGACCTCACCCACGTTATGTAATCTTCAGGAAGAAGGAGAAGTCAAACGAAGGTCCAGGTTAACTTATTTAAACCATGCTTAAAGGAAAACGAGACCGGAGCTTCAAAGGTGTGTATAACCCAAACCACTCCATCCATGCAAGACGATGATGGATATGAGGTAAGGGTGGTAAGCAAAGTTAATCATTTTTCCATGATTTGGAACTTGGAAGAGAAATGAAGTAATTAGAAAGTGGAGCAGCAAGAAAATTAAACCGATTAATCAGAAGTTTCTCTTAAATTGTCTCGGACGTCTCGGAACGAACCAGCTTGACAAAGGATGAGATACACCTTAAAACCACAGAAGGACCATTAATACATCGCACTTATCGACTGCCGTCGTATCACCTTAAAATAATGAGAAAAGAAGTTGATTATTTTTCCATAAGACTAACTAGACAAAGTTTCAGCCCTTACACTTCCTCATGTTTGCTGGTAAAAAAAAAAAAAGACAAATTTTTCCAGATATATATGGACTACCGAAAGTTTAATTCAATTAGTGTGGCCAAAAATTATCCTTTGCTACTCATAGACCAAATAATCGACAACATTGGACAAGGGAACTTCATCTCAAAGATCGGCTTGTTAAAATGCTATTACCAAATTCCTTCGGACAACAACACATTTGGTCTAATAAATGCACCAGCTACTTTGCAACAAGTAATGGATAACCTTCTAAGATTGCTTGAAGAAGTAGGCTCATATCTAGACGATATTGATATATTCATCGACCTGGGAAGTACATCTCTGAATCTTGAAGAAGGTATTTCAAAAGCTGCGAGGAGCACACCGGATGATTAATCTGGAGAAGAGGAAATTTGGAAAAGCAACAGTTCGGTACTTGAGAACTTGAGATATGAAGTCGGAAGAAGACAAATTGCCCTGGTAGCCACTAACGCTGAAGGAATAAGGAAAGCCTCACCCGCCACAATGAGGAAGCAATTACAATGTTTTTTAGGGAGGGCAGAATTCTACCGACGTTTTTGCTATAACTTTTCGACTGTAGTCGCTTCTTTGACCAATGTGACTAGCCACAAGAAAAAAAATTCTATATACCAGTGAGTGCCAAGAATCCTTCTACAAGATAGAGGCCATTTCAACTTGTAAACCAATACTGCAAGCAGATGATTTTAACAAGAAATTCTTTTGGATATGTCAGATAATGGCATTGGAGAACTCTTATTGCAAGAAGAAAAGGAAGGAATTTTTTACACTTTTGTTGTATGTCGTCAAAAATAAAAAAGCATCAACGAGCCAACTTGACAGTTGGGAAGGAAATTCTAGCATTAGTCACAGCCAAAAGCAAGTTTGAAATTTATGGGAATAGCCCACAGAATTAGGAAATTACAGATTACTCGGATCATATTCCTTTAACTTTTGGTAATAAGATGAATGATAATAAGGAAATGTTACCTAGGTGGTCATTATGTTTGTAACCTTATTATAATAGTGTGAAACATATATCATGTAAAGATAACATGGTTGCATATTTTTTTATCTCGAGCTGAATCAATGGATTCAGGCCGGGAATAAATAATCTTTTTTTTTTGGGGGGGGGGGGATATCCTACGAGAGCTGGTCTAGTATAAGAGTAAATATGTTGTTGAAGTATTTTATTTGTGTATTTAGATGTGTAGCCAGCTTGTAAGATGAGGTCCACTCATATAGATTTAGGTAATGTGTGTAAATTATATGAGACTCCCGTCATTCATGTAATTGTATTTTTATTTAATTCAGTATATGTAAATTGAGGTTTTTTTTTTTTTAAATAATTTTTTATTCCACACTTTTCCTACGAAGTCTTATGTAATATCGCTTAGTTATGCTCTATGACATACAGAGGCATGAGCACAAGGAGTCTTATCATCTTTATGTTTCCTCAACGTTAAAAAGAGCATGCAAATTCTCGAACTAGACATACGTTTTTCTATTGTCAATAGGTAGGTGGGCGAGGGTTGCCTTGGAAGCAAGGTTAGTACACCTTTTTCCATTTACTACGTTGGCAACCTTAAGTCGCTAGATCCTTGTCACCACGCCATGAGAATGATCTATTAGAAAATTACAAGGAATATATAAGCAGCAGAAAAGGCTCAGCTTATCCATTCGAAAGAGCCAAAGTTTGCAAGCCCTCTCTCCTTTCAGGAGTGTGTCGTCTCAAACGAGAATAAGATTTCTATCCAGCGTATACCACATATAGTGTGGTTCGAACGTTGGATGATTTCTTTTTATGTTAAATCAAGGGAAGTGTGTTTATATAAGTACAACTTTAACATAGATTTTGTTATGGCCCTGTCACATTTCCTTTAAACAGTGAGGTGTATTTAGTTTGCTTACTCGTTTAGTGACCTCATGTGAAAAGACGAAAGTGTAACTGTTACATATTTATGGAAATTTCGTTAAGAGTTTAATCCTTACAGTGTTAAAGTGTTAACCTTTTCCATTAATTATCAAAATTATATATTTTCATAGAATAATTTTAGTGCAGCAAATGACTGTATAATTTTCATAGAGTAACATCTTATCTTAGTGTAAGGTTTTGTTCAGATTCAGTACTTTGAGTGATTTATTTTTTAATTTAATTCTTGTGAAATGTTGTTGTAATTTCTATGGTAGAAATTTTATTATCTAAAGTGTTTATTATTTGGATCACAAATATTTTCTATTATTGCTTTGCTTGTAAAACCTGACTAGGAACCGAAGTAAAAGGTTGATTTTTAATAGTTCACATAAATAATCACCAAGTTTTGAGTGTAAAATAGTATACCTTGGGATATTCAGCGCTCAAATATATTGCAGTCTGGAAGCTCCTGAGGTATAATCTATTTATGCAAAAATAAACAAGTGAGTTTTGAGCTCGGGAGTTTATGTAAATCGCTAGCCGTAATATATATATATATATATATATATACATATATATATATATATATATATATATTTATATATATATATATATATATGTATGTATGTATATATATATATACATACATATATATATATATATATATATGTATATATATATATATATATATATGTATATATATATATATATATATACACATATATATATATATATATATGTGTGTATATATATATATATATATATATACATATATATATATATATATATATATTTGATGATCCATGAAAAAATAGAGATCTTCTTTCCTACTGTTATCCTCAAAATAAGGGGTCGGTTTCCTGATGCATCCTCTTCCATGCCTTCTATCTAAGACATCCTCTGCCACCGAACCTCTTCCCTCCATATCATCTTTCAATTTATTTTGTCAAAAACTTTTCAGCCTTGCCCTTTATCTTCTCCTCTTAATAAGTTCCTCCTAACCCCTCCACACCATCTATCCTCAACACGTGCCAACACAACCTCAATCAAGACACATATCAAATTTGTAATTTTTACAACTCTCATTTGTCTTATTTCACCATTTTTTGATCTTTTATGCAGTGATTTCACATATTACACCTTAGCATTCTCATCTCTGTTTTCTCAAGCTTCACTTCCACTTTTCGTCTTAAAGCCCAAGTGTCTGATCCATACTTTAACAGAGGTCTACCACTGTGCTATAGATCTTGAATTTTAGCTTCATTAGCGTTTTCTCATGACATCATATTGCTGCCTCCATCCACTTTCCCCATAATACTCTTATCCTATCCTCAACTTCAGCCTTACAGCCTCCCTTCTGATTCATAGTCGAAGTATCTAAATTCATATGACTGTTTTATAACTGCCCGTCTACTTTCTTATAGGTCTATCCTTACCCTACCTTCTGTAGCCTCAGTTTTATCAAGATTTACAATGAGCCCATTCACCCTTTATTATTATCTTTCCATTCTACCACCCTTCTCTGTAATTCTTCTTACTTTTCAGCAGTAATTCCCAAAAAATATGCATATAGCAGCTCCTATAACTCTTAATTTTTGATAGCTTCTCTTAACACATTCATCACCAGCACGCATAAAACCGGGCTTAATGCCGTCACAGGTCTAATGCAACACTAACATTAAAGGTTTTCGATTTTCCAACAGTTTTTATTCATCTCCCCTTGTTTTTTACCATTTCGTTTTTGCTATTCTAAGCAACTACTCTGGGATTGTCCTTCTCCACAAACAATAAAACATCACTTCTCTTAGTATTATATCATAAGCCTTCTTTAAATTTTCCAAAGCACAGAAGAACATTTCATTTCCTTGTAGTCTCTTTTCCTGTAAAGACCTTACTATAAAGGTGACATCCACAGACCCTCTCCCCTCAAGAATCTATATAGCTGTTCCCCAATCTTTACAGTATCTCTGAATCTCTCATCTAGAACCCTCTAAAAAAAAAAACTTTAAAACCACGATCTTTAAGTTTAACTTCCCTGTCTGTACCTAGTATCTGGACCATTTAGATTTGAAACTGATGACTACCAGTTGACCACATATCCTGCCTTTGCATTTTTCTTCAGCTAGGTATCTTAGAAATACTTTCCTTTTTTTTTGGTCCTTCCCTTGTTCCTTGTCTTTTTTATATCTGTTCAACCGATCTTCCAATAGGTAAACATACTTTCCTACTAGAATATTTTTGTTCTTCTCTATACCGTTCCTCGGCTCCCTGTGCCTGTCTTACTTTTCGGTCCTTAAATGCCTTTCATTTTCTTTTAACCGATTCTTGCACTTCCCTGTTGCACAACCACTGTTTTCTTTTCGCCTCACAATATATGTTGGTTCTTCCTACTAATTCCTCCTCTATTTCCCCAACACATATTTTTTTTTCATACCCAACCAGATATTTTCTCCTCTGTTACCCTGCCCATTCTCAAAATTCAACCTCACCAGTCAACTATCTCTCACAATCCTACCAAATTGCTAACACATAACACCTTTAAGGCCAAAAACCTTAATTCTAGATCTCCTCCTTCTCTGCTTTGGTTTTCCACCTCTAATTTTATATTTTATCTCTACCAAACTATGTTGTTTAACACATGCTTCCCCCAAAATAACTTTATACTTCATCCGTTTTTATTGTCTGCTTCTCTAACCAATATGTAATCTATTTGGCTTTCGAGTCACACAATTTCATAGGTTATTAGATGCTTATTCAGCTTCTGAAAACAGGAGTTCATACATGCCAATTCAAGACTATATGCCCTCTCTACTATATACTCCCCATCGCTCTTTCTCATTCCAAATCCATTGCCTCCATGTACCTCTTTATATTCATAACTTCTCTTTCCCAGTCTGCCATTCATGTCTGCTCCTATGATTAGGTTCTCCTCCTCTTTCACTCTTCTAATGGCTTCCTCAACCAATCTGAGGGGCAGATACTTCAATTATTTTTATTATCTGATCAACTATTAACATTAGGTTCTTTAAAGGACTATCATCTATTTTCTTCACTTTTACCACTTCCTCACTCCAGTCATTACATATCATGATCACATTTAATTTCTATCCCTTTTGTGACACGCTGAAATAGAGTTTAAACCCTGGTCCTATCTCTCTACACCCATTTACTTTCCATCAAGTCTCCTGCATACACAAGCCGTTTATCTTCCTCCTCCTCATCCTATCCACTGCTGCAATCAATCTTTCCGTTAGCGTACCAACATTCCAAGCACTTGCTTTGATCTTCCTTTCTGTCACTATTCTCTCTGGCCGCAGTTGTGTACCCTGCTGTAACCTTGTCCGTTTATCATACCAGTGCCGGGATCCCAATGCACGTCTCTTATAGAATACGCCGGAACTGTATTCACATTTCTAATCGGTTCAGGCAAATTTCGTAATTTGGCAGAGGGGTCTTCCAGATTGTATGCCCTTGCAGTCATCAACAGAGTTATTAGCAATAAGTCTAGCCTTTGGCTGAATTTTTCAGCTACAAAGCAGCAATTTCCACAGTTTCAACAGTTATTGCCAGTGGCCCTAGCCTTTGCCTAAAAAGTAAGACTGCAAAATAGCGGGTGTCCTTTTATTCGCCTTGTACTACATGCAAGACATTCGGTGGTAGTAATCTTACATCCGTACCACAGGGCATATTATTACACCCTTTACACATGGCACAGAGCTATTCTAATGGTGAAAAAGAATACTGAATATCCTAATGCTTAACTATGTCCAGGTTCTCAGACAACTACGGGGATAAAATTACAAAAGTGAATATGTTCTTTTTTTCTTGGAATTGTACTAATCTCTAAATGTTTCCTATATTATAAGGAATGAAATTCACCAAGTAAGACAAGGTCATTGGTTTATGGCTAAGTTTTATAGGGAAATGATATATTACTCGGTGACGTCATTTCATCTTTCATGATTTCTCTTTTAATAAATGTCTATTATGCAGTGTTTCGAATACCAAAAATATCCTAGAGATCATTCTAACATCCGATTTGTTTTTAATGATATAGTATTATATGCACTTAGAGTAAAGAAATAGACAATGACAGTATATTTCTTAATCTTTATAAGAATTTATTGAAGCCACAATGATATATAATGTTTCTTTTAACGGGGGGGGGGGGTTAAACAGTGAACAGGGAGATGCCAGAGAGTCCATTTAAGTCTTGAT
>NC_090740.1:97867997-97870497 GCF_036898095.1 Palaemon carinicauda | reverse complement strand
AGTCTTTCATTAGAACGGGCTAAGGTTCGATCCTAAGTATGAGGTGGAAATTTTTTTTCTATTGGAGCACGATATTGAGTTGATATTTATCCATATTGTCTCCTTATGGGTAATTTGAACGAGTTACTATCAATTGTTTCACCTGGTGGTCCGGGAAGTCGGGAAGAACTCGCTGGTAGGAGACTGATGTCACGCCATGTAAATCCTTAAATGCAGATTAGCACTTAGGATCCTTCTTCTTTTATGGCTTCCAGTGGATGGCATGGTTGAAAGTGACCTGGCCTTTCATTAAAAGGGGCAACGGTTTAATCTGAAGTATAGGGTAGATATTTATTTTTATTTGAGCACGATTTTGTGTTGATATTTATCCATATTGACTCATTAGGGGTAATGTGAGAAAATTACTATCAATTTTGTCAACTGGTACGCCGGAAAGTCTGGGAAAAACTCGCTGGTAAGAGACTGATGTATTGGCAGGTAAATCTTAAATTTCATATTAGCAGTAAGGTTCCGACTTTTTTTATGGCTTATGGTGGGATGGTTAGAAGCGACCTGACCTTTCATTAGAAGGGGCTAGGTTTCGATTCCAAGTATGAAGTAGAAATTTATTTCTATTTGACCACGATATTGTGTTGATATTTATCATTATTGACTCATGAGGGGTAATTACAATGAATTACTATGGATTGTGTTACATGGTAGGCCGGGAAGACAGGGAAAACTTTCTGGTAAGAGACTGATTTCTCGCCACGTAAATCCTGAACTGCAGATTAGCAGTTAGGTTCCGACTTCTTTTAGGGCTTCTGGTACCATGGTTTAAAGCGACCTGGTCCTTCATTAGAAGGGGCTAGGCTAGGGTTCGACCCCAGATATGATGTAGAAATTTATTTCTATTTGAGCACAATACTGTGTTGATATTTATCCATATTGACTCATTAGGGGTAATTTGATTAAAGTTACTATCAATTGTTTTACCTGGTGGGCCGAATAACCTGGGAACCTCGCTGGTGAGAGGCTGATGTCAGACCAGGTAAATCCTGAACTGCATATCAGCAGTTAGATTCTACCTTTTTTTATCGCCTCTGGTAGTATGGTTGGAAGCGACAAGGTCTTTCATTAGAAGGGGCTAGGGTCCAATCCAAAGTATAAGGTAGAACTTTATTCATATATGAGCCTGATTCTGTGTTGATATTCATCCATATATATATATATATATATATATATCTTCAAATAAGCCATATATATTTTTGATACATTAATGTCTGGATTCTCTTAACGACCTCGGGATCAGAGCCCCAGGCGAAATCACACAAAGACAAGAGTTTGGCTCCGGCCGGGAATCGAACCCTGGTCGGCAAGCTTGTACAGACAGTGACTAACCCACTTGGCCACGAAGAAAGATAAAAGTCAATGACAATTCTTCTGTACTTATACCTGTCGAATTCAGGTATTTTGTACTTAGAATTGAAATCAACCCATCTTCACCATCGTAGCTAATTGGTAGTTTGTTACTTGGCATTCAATTAATGATAAATTTTGCACATTTTTACGTGTTTTTCATATTCAAATAAGCCATATATATTTTTGATACATTAATGTCTGGATTCTCTTAACGACCTCGGGATCAGAGCCCCAGGCGAAATCACACAAAGACAAGAGCTTGGCTCCGGCCGGTAATCGAACCCTGGTCGGCAAGCTTGTACAGACAGTGACTAACCCACTTGGCCACGAAGAAAGATAAAAGTCAATGACAATTCTTCTGTACTTATACCTGTCGAATTCAGGTATTTTGTACTTAAGAAATTGAAATCAACCCATCTTCACCATCGTAGCTAATTGGTAGTTTGTTACTTGGCATTCAATTAATGATAAATTTTGCACATTTTTACGTGTTTTTCATATTCAAATAAGCCATATATATTTTTGATACATTAATGTCTGGATTCTCTTAACGACCTCGGGATCAGATCCCAAGGCGAAATCACACAAAGACAAGAACTTGGCTCCGGCCGGGAATCGAACCCTGGTCGGCAAGCTTGTACAGACAGTGACTAACCCACTTGGCCACGAAGAAAGATAAAAGTCAATGACAATTCTTTTGTACTTATACCTGTCGAATTCAGGTATTTTGTACTTAAAATTGAAATCAACCCATCTTCACCATCGTAGCTAATTTGTAGTTTGTTACTTGGCATTCAATTAATGATAAATTTTGCACATTTTTACGTGTTTTTCATATTCAAATAAGCCATATATATTTTTGATACATTAATGTCTGGATTCTCTTAACGACCTCGGGATCAGAGCCCCAGGCGAAATCACACATAGACAAGAGCTTGGCTCCGGCCAGGAATCGAACCCTGGTCGGCAAGCTTGTACATATATATATATATATATATATATATAGATATATAGATATATATATATATATATATATATTTATATATATAAATATATATATATACATATATAAATATATATATATATATATATATATACA
>NC_090740.1:97853800-97863800 GCF_036898095.1 Palaemon carinicauda | reverse complement strand
CCCTACAGGGGAGAGTCCTACTAGACTCTGGAAAAGTCTCGAAGAGTACATATACCTATGTATGAATACCAGGCAAGCTAATATAGTGGTCTCACCCTATATTAAGTAAAGCATGGTTTGTAAAGAACCACTGCGTCAATATGAAATATCGACCAGTTCTCCGCACAATACTTGTATTGGACAAAGGTTTATATCCGTATAGGAGGAAAACCAATGCAACATAGCTTGCATAAAGGAACAATTCAATTAGAATTATCCCAGATAAGGTACACAGAATGAATGCTCAATTATACCAATAAATTGACACAGGTGAAAGAGACGCAAGGTTCTCAAGAACCAGTTTATTGACAGACAATAAATAGCCAGGTTAACAACAATTATATATATATATATATATATATATATATATATATATATATATATATATATATATATATATATATATATATATATATAAAAAAGAGGAGGATAACCCAAAACATTAAACATAAGTATGATAATAAACAGAACTTGTTTATCTGAAAGAAAAATATTAAATGCCACTTTTTAAGATACCGAGGTATCAAAGTCATAAAAGTCTGTATTACAAATCAATCACATTAGCGTTAGAAACGCTCGGCATACATGTCTGTACTTATGGTAGGTTCACCTTGGAAATGGAAGTCTATATGGGCAACTCAGTGCCCTCCTTTAGTTTGTAGTACAGTATGTAACTACACACTCCCCCTGGAATTAATCGTCCCAATTAAAACCACTGTTCCTCGCAGAGTTAAACAGTAGGGCTAACGACGCGACCCACTGCTACCACAGATCTTTTTAGTTCCTCTACTTGCTTCGCATAGTGGCGAAAGAACACTCTGGAAGACTTCCAGCCAGTGTATGAACAGAGATGTTCAAAATCCATACAATTAAAGAAATTAAGGATGAGGGAACTTTCATCGGATCGTGACCTGCGGGTGTACTGTCAGGATCCGCTCTGCGAATAAAATATGTGATTTTCGCTCTAAGTTGATTCAGAGATAAACTTGAGCCTGATGTTTTTCCCCTGAATAGTTGACCACCCCTGAAGTCTGAAGTTCTATGAAGATAGACCTTTAGGCATTCTACTGGACATAGAGATGCATCTTCTCTCAGAGGGCAGATTCTCCAGGGACCCCACCTGTTGGTGGGTAACTCATTCTTGGCGAGAAACGTAGGCTCCGGAAACAGGTTCAGTTCTCCCCCATCCAGGAACTGAACACGACCTGCCTCTCTCGAGAGGGCTACGATCTCACTAACCCTGGCCCCGGACGCGAGTGCAAATAGGAAAATAACTTTTTGTGTCAAATCCTTTAACGTACACTCTTCATTGCTCAACAGAGAAGGGAAATGAAGAACTTTGTCTAAAGACCATGAAATGTGCTTTGGAGGTGCTGAAGGTCTGAGCCTAGCACAGGCTTTCGGAACTTTATGAAAGATCTCGTTACCTAGGTTGACCTGGAAGGCATATAGAATGGGTCTTGTCAAAGCAGACTTACACGCTGAAATCGTGTTAGCCGCCAACCCTTGACCATGGAGGTGGATGAAGAAAGATAAGCAGAAGTCTGTCGAGATCTGCGGATTCTTCGCCTTGACAAAGGCCACCCATTTTCTCCAAGATGACTCATATTGTCTTCTAGTAGATTTGCACTTATATTCCTCTAGGATGACTATGCTGGCTTTCGAAATCCCGAAACGCTTTCTCACCGCTAGGGAGAGAAAATCATGAGCTGCAAGGTCTGGGTTTTCTGTAATGAAGCGCAGACAGTCGACTTCTGGACTCGCTGGGTCAGAACTGGATCTGGTAGCGGTACAAACTTCAGCTGTAGTTCCAATGCCAGGGGGAACCACACGCTGTTCGGCCACTTGTGGGCCACTATTGCCGCTACCCCCTTGAAGGATCACAGTTTGTTGAGGACCCTCAACAGAAGGTTGTGAGGAAGGAACAGATAAATCCTGGACCATCTGTTCCAGTCGAGGGACATCGCGTCCACTGCTAGAGCTAAGGGTTCCTCGTAATTGGACACGTACAGGGGCAACTTCTTGTTGTCTTTCGTCGCAAAGAGGTCTATCTGCAGTTCTGGGACTTGATTCAGAAAAAAGGAAAATGATCCTGCGTCTAAGGACCATTCCGACTCTATCGGTGTGAACCTGGATAGAGCGTCCGCTGTCACATTGCGGACTCCTTGAAGGTGAACTGCCGACAGGTACAACTTCTTCTTTTCCGCCAATCGGAAGATGGCCAACATCACCTGGTTGAGAGGTGGTGACCTCGATCCTTGTCGATTCAGGCATCTCACAACTACCTCGCTGTCCATCACCAACCTTATGTGGATCGAGTGACGCGGGGAGACTTTTTTTAAGGTAAGGAGCACTGCCATAGCTTCTAGAAAGTTTATGTGAAAGGTCATGAATAGCTTGGACCAAGTCCCCTGGACTTTTTTCCGATGAGAGTGACCTCCCCATCCCTCCTTCGAGGCGTTTGAGTGAATCGTCACCGACGGGGGAGGTGGCTAAAGAACCGACTTCTTTAGATGTCTGGCTTGGGACCAAGGCCTGAGAAGAGCACGTAGCATAACTTCTCCAAACTCCGGTTGCATCCTTTAGCTGTGCTCTTAGCACTGGGTCTGTCACTGAAGCAAACTGGAGAGAGCCCAGTGCCCTCTCCTTTTTGCGTCTTGATATCCTTTCGGAATCTAGAAGTCTCTTGACAGAACCCGCTATCTCCTTCCTTTTCTTTGCCGGGATGGAGAAACGGTGTGACAAAAGGTCCCAGTGGATTCCCAGCCACTGGAACTTTTGAGATGGAGGAAGTCGAGACTTTTTTCTGTTTATCTTGAAGCCTAGGTACTCTTGGAACTGGATCACTTGACTGGAAGCTTGAAAGCATTCTCTCTCGGATGTTGCCCACACCAGCCAGTCATCCAGATAGGCTAATACCTGGATTCCCTTTAGGCGTAATTGTTTGAGAGCTACGCTCGCAAGCTACGTGAAAATCCTTGGGGCTATGTTTAGCCCGAATGGCATGGCTCTGAAGGCGTATAGTCTTCGTTGTAGCCTGAACCCTAGGTAGGGGGAGAGTCGACGGTTGATTGGAACGTGCCAATAGGCGTCTGACAAGTCTATAGAGACGGAATATGCCCTCTTGGGCAGTAAGGTCCTTATGTGTTGCAGTGTTAGCATCTTGAATTTGCAATTCACTATGAACTTGTTGAGTGGCGACAAGTCCAGAATAACTCTGAGCTTTTCCGAGTCTTTCTTGGGAACACAAAACAGCCTCCCTTTGAATTTGATGGACTTCACCTTTCGAATCACTTTTTTCTTTAACAGTTCTTGAACGTACTCCTCCAGAACGGGGGTGGAGTGTTGGAAAAACCGAAGGCATGGGGGTGGAGTGCTGTACCAGCTCCAGCCCAGTCCATTCTTGAGTAGGCTGTGGGCCCAGGGATCGAAGGTCCACCGATCCCGAAAATTCTGAAGTCTCCCTCCTACCGGCACCATCTCACATGGGCTGGTCCTGAGGTCTTGCCTCCCTGACCACGACCACCCCTGAATCCCCTTCCCCTTGAGGGACGCCTAGACGAGCCTCTGGCTGCTCCTCTAGGCTTTGCTCGAAAGGGAGTAGACTGTCCTTCGAACGTTGGGGTGAATGTTGTGGACTGTGTCGACACAGCCTGTGGTACCCACCGAAAAGTGGTCGGGGTTTGTGCCACCATCTAGGGCACTGCAGCACTGCAGGCAATGGCAATTGCAGTTGCTGTTGCTGTCTAAAAGGCTTGGCTGGCCAAGATGGTAGCTTAGTCCTCATAGTCTTCCTCTTTAGTTGAGGACCCTCATCCGGGGAAGACTTTCTTTTGATAGCCAGGCCCCACTTCTGGAGAAGGTTTCTATTCTCCAAGGCGGCCTTATCAACAACTTCTTTGACCAAATCGGTAGGGAAAAGGTCTTTGCCCCAAATGTTGGAGGAGAATAGTTTCCTTGGCTCGTGCCTCACCGTAGCCGAGGTGAACACTAACTCCCTACAAGCTCTCCTCGCCTTGACGAAGCCATAAAGGTCCATGAACATTTCATGGACCTTGGGGTCACTTGCCATCGTCTTAATAGTAGTCTGAAGAGACATAGAGGCAGCCAGTCTTTCTTTTGTCTCGAACTCTCTTCGCAAAAGAAAGTCAGACAGCTTAGGGAGGTCCTAGCCGAACTGACATCCGGCAATATCAGCCTCCAACTTCCCAACTGATAACGTAAGATGGACGTCCTTCCAGTCTTTGTGGTCCATAGGCAGGGCCAGCGACAAGGGTTTACACTCCTCCAAGGAGGGGCAAGGCTTGCCGGCCTTAACTGCTTTTAGTACAGCCGCAAACCCTTTCTGTAAAAAGGGGAAGGCTCTAGCAGGAGAGGACACAAAGGAAGGGAGCTTCTTTCTCAATGCAGCTACCTTTGAGTTAGAGAAGCCCCTCTCTTTCATCGAGGATGAAAGTAGAGCTTGAGCCTTAGCATGGTCCATCACTATGACCTCCACCGGCTCTGTCTCCTCCTTTGAAGCTGGTTCCTTCCTCAGCCGGACATAACAGTCCGGATGTGATGCCTTGCTGGGCCAGAATTCCACCTCCTCTAGGGGAACAGAGCCCAGCTTATCCGAGATGATGATCTTTCCAGTCGTCATCAGCATGTGCTCAGCATACCTCCATGGGTTAGCATCTGAGCACAAGGAAAGGTCTTTCACATTGAGCCTTTTCTGGGGCCCATGTGATTCTGCTAGGCACTGCATCCGCAGTTCCATTGCAGCCGCCTTCTCCTGATTCTCCTTCTGCATTTGTTGGATCATACCAACAATAGAAGAGAGGGCCTGTCCCCGCTCTACTGGGAGACCGGCCGATGTTGAGGGAATAGGCTCCGGAATCTGAACCGGAGTAGCTGACACCTCGTCGACCACTTCCTATATAACGTCTGGGGCTTTAACTTCATCCTGGGCTTCTGCCAGGAGGTCTTCCTCCAGACGCTCGTCCACGTCAGACATCCTGTCATCTAACTGGATGTCTTGCATCGTGACCGCGACTTCAGCATCCACCTGGATCTGAGCTTGGGGGATCTCCTCTTGAGGCTGGGGAATCACTGCATCAGCTGATGCCTTAGGGAAAAGATACGCCCTCATCTTCTCACTTGGAACATAAGGTCCAGAGGTGTTCTTTTGGAAGACCCTTACCCAGGTACGACGCTTCTCCCTTGCTATATCCCTTGATTCCGCCGTCCTAGGGGAATCAAAGGCCCCAGTAATCAGGTTAGTGCACACCGTACATACCTGAGGGTCCCAATACCGGAGATCATCCTTGTAGACCGCGCATGCTGCGTGTCTCCTACAAAACTCATGTCCGCAGAGGTTCTTGCTGCGGACGTTGCAGAAAACACTTCCGCACTTCGGAGGGTCCTCCTGTAAAGAGAAGAAATTTCCATGAGTATCAAGTGAACTATGTATCACTGGATATGCATAGTATAGCATAACAATTCAGAAAGGAAAGACACACACTTGTGTTTCCCTCACAACCCATTGTTGAAGCCTTCCAGATAATAAAATCGAATGGTTAATCTCTTCTAGAATAACCAATGCAAAATTTGCAGAGGAAACAGGTGGAGCTCACACCTAAGCAATGATTTTAAAATCCTGGATAATAGACAGGAAAGAACTCACTTTCCTATCTGTAGGGCAACAGCAAAGGGCTGTGCAAGAAAACACAAAAGTGTTAGAACACACAGTGCTGTACCAAAACCCATACTATAGTTTTCATCTTACAGTATATGCTATACTGAAGAATACTGGTACAGTATAGGAGGTTATGTGCCGGCCGGCACTTGCTGGCCGGCACACACCATAACTAGCTTTAAAGTATACTACTTAACAGCTATAAGGCGGCAGAATGCTGGTTCAAATGCATGTCATTGCCGACCGACATTGGCTGTGCCGGCCGGCAATTACTGCCGGCCAGCACAGCCAATGTCGGTCGGCAATGACTGCTGACCGACCACTACACAAGGTAGTACCCGGCTGCCGGCCACACTCT
Source organism: Palaemon carinicauda (assembly GCF_036898095.1). Classification (NCBI taxonomy): domain Eukaryota; kingdom Metazoa; phylum Arthropoda; class Malacostraca; order Decapoda; family Palaemonidae; genus Palaemon; species Palaemon carinicauda. The sequence goes on along the minus strand of NC_090740.1, from coordinate 97,857,726 downwards.
TTGCGACCGGCAGACAAGGGCTGACATTAGCCGGCCGGCAGAGGTACAGGACCGATGCCAGCCGGCCGCAAAAGAACCAGAGGACTACAACTGCCCGGCTGCCGGCCTCATAGGCCGGCAGCCGGGTCGGGTACAGCACTAGAAGAAAACAGAATGGATGCCGGGATAAGAGTGTACACTACCTCCAAGCCCGGCAATCCAAAAGAGTGCATATAAGGAAGGGGAGAATCTAATTCAGGCTTCCTGACCAATGCCGTCTGACTCTGCAGGCAGGCATGGATGAGGGACAAAGGGAGGTCCGGGCAGCACCCAAAACAGAAGACCCTTGCCGGCCAGCAGCTCTGCCGGCCGGCAAGGGACTGAGACAATTCCACATCCTAACCTATTCTAGGTCCAGATGTAGAATGACGTACAGTACTGTAATGGCTAGGCCATTACAGAGATAGAGGGGGAAGGGACAAAAGAGGGTCCTACCAACCTTGCTTTAGTGACGGATCACCCGCAGCCAAGAAACTTATCTTAGCCTAAGGGAGATCCAAGTGGGGAGGCCAGCAATACTTGCCAGCTCCCAGAGCACCAAAGCAAGGAAGATGTTGCTACTCCCAGGGAAAGAAACTTATCCTCCCCCGAGAACAGCAACAAGGACTAGTCTGGTAGATCACAAAAGAAGGAATCATCTCGTACAGAAATCTTCGGTAGTGACCTAAGGAGGCTAAGCCTCCTAAGTCTGTGTCAGGTCAGCGAGGGAGACTCTACCCCAAGCCAGACAAACACAGACTCAGACTAAAAAACTCTGTTGTTCTGTCCCTCTTTGAACCAGACTTACTGGAACAGGAAGGTACAGTAACACCCCAGTATAGTTTTATCGAAAATTAATTCAGATAAACCACTTAGGGATAAGCCCAAGGCTTAAACAGAGGGAAAGGGATTGCATACCTTCTCCGAAGAAAAGAAAGCAACCGGGGAGTATGAGAAAGTGTACTAAGGCTCCATAAGCAACTTAGCCTAGGCACCAAGAGAATCGATTACCTAAATCACCGAAACTCACTCGTATACTATCTTGGAAATATTCCACATAATCTTAAATGTATAAAACTTAGCCTAAAGCTTCAATAAAATTTTAATACACTCGGAAAACCAAAATCATGCATGAAGTACTAGGATCAAACGACTAGGCTACATGGCCTAGCGTAGGCCAGAATTGGCGAATACTTCGCCAAAATAATACTAAAGCACAAAAGGAAATCTTATGTAACGCTAAATAGCTAAAATTTATTAAAGCAAAACAACCGGGAATGTCGCTCTGACTAACTAAACTTATACCTAGCGAGCGACAGCGTCCATGACGCCTCCGGTAGGCTACGTCTCTAGTAACAAAGATTAAACCTTATTAATCACTAAAGAAAATTACCAAGAGCCTACATTTATACATAAAAGACATGGTACTCAACTTATCAGAGGCCGACGAAGTTGGAGAAGCCATGAAAAGTAGAATAAATCCAAGATTTGCGAGAAACACATGAAAAAACACCGAGTTGTTAAGCTACGCAAAAAGGAATACAGATGGCGCCAGGATTGGCGCCAGGCACGCTTACGAAACGGGAGATAGGGAGCCTTGGGATCAGCTCCCCCTTTTTCTTTCCCGAATTCGTTTCATGCCAATTGCCCCCTGCGATACGATATCTCTGTTCGGGGTGCAGATTGCCATGTGGCGTGTCAAGAATACGTCCTCTGATATGTCGCGATATCCCTTTCACGAGGGATATTCGTTCCAGGAGTTAGAATTCTGGTACCTTAAGGTAAATTCTCTGGGAATATCGCCGTAGTTGTAATATACCCTAGGAAGCTACCCTATAGGAACTTCCATCAGGACAACATGGCTTGAGCCCCCCCCAAAAAAAAAAAATATATATATATATATATATATATATATATATATATATATATATATATATATATATATATATATATATATATATATATATATATATATATATATATATATATATATATATATATATATATATATATATATATATATATATATATATATATATATATATATATATATATATATATATATATATATATATATATATATACATTATATATAGATCGAATGATACATGTAACTGATATAGGTTGTTGATATCACATCATTCTTCATCAATTTTCAGTCCTTAAAGTCCTTAAGACTGCAAATGGAGTCCTACATTCAATCGCAAATATTTCTCTGTGCTCTTCCTAAAGAAGCTTAGGTGTATCAAACCTAGTTATTCTATCTCTCTTTCTGTCGGATACTTTCAGTTTTAAATTCAGTTAGGCAATGAGAAATCCCCTTTTTACGGTATTTGTAGATTATGAAGAAGCCTTAGATAGTGTGCACCGGCATATTTCATCCTTGTAGACCGCGCATGCTGCGTGTCTCCTACAAAACTCATGTCCGCAGAGGTTCTTGCTGCGGACGTTGCAGAAAACACTTCCGCACTTCGGAGGGTCCTCCTGTAAAGAGAAGAAATTTCCATGAGTATCAAGTGAACTATGTATCACTGGATATGCATAGTATAGCATAACAATTCAGAAAGGAAAGACACACACTTGTGTTTCCCTCACAACCCATTGTTGAAGCCTTCCAGATAATAAAATCGAATGGTTAATCTCTTCTAGAATAACCAATGCAAAATTTGCAGAGGAAACAGGTGGAGCTCACACCTAAGCAATGATTTTAAAATCCTGGATAATAGACAGGAAAGAACTCACTTTCCTATCTGTAGGGCAACAGCAAAGGGCTGTGCAAGAAAACACAAAAGTGTTAGAACACACAGTGCTGTACCAAAACCCATACTATAGTTTTCATCTTACAGTATATGCTATACTGAAGAATACTGGTACAGTATAGGAGGTTATGTGCCGGCCGGCACTTGCTGGCCGGCACACACCATAACTAGCTTTAAAGTATACTACTTAACAGCTATAAGGCGGCAGAATGCTGGTTCAAATGCATGTCATTGCCGACCGACATTGGCTGTGCCGGCCGGCAATTACTGCCGGCCAGCACAGCCAATGTCGGTCGGCAATGACTGCTGACCGACCACTACACAAGGTAGTACCCGGCTGCCGGCCACACTCTTTGCGACCGGCAGACAAGGGCTGACATTAGCCGGCCGGCAGAGGTACAGGACCGATGCCAGCCGGCCGCAAAAGAACCAGAGGACTACAACTGCCCGGCTGCCGGCCTCATAGGCCGGCAGCCGGGTCGGGTACAGCACTAGAAGAAAACAGAATGGATGCCGGGATAAGAGTGTACACTACCTCCAAGCCCGGCAATCCAAAAGAGTGCATATAAGGAAGGGGAGAATCTAATTCAGGCTTCCTGACCAATGCCGTCTGACTCTGCAGGCAGGCATGGATGAGGGACAAAGGGAGGTCCGGGCAGCACCCAAAACAGAAGACCCTTGCCGGCCAGCAGCTCTGCCGGCCGGCAAGGGACTGAGACAATTCCACATCCTAACCTATTCTAGGTCCAGATGTAGAATGACGTACAGTACTGTAATGGCTAGGCCATTACAGAGATAGAGGGGGAAGGGACAAAAGAGGGTCCTACCAACCTTGCTTTAGTGACGGATCACCCGCAGCCAAGAAACTTATCTTAGCCTAAGGGAGATCCAAGTGGGGAGGCCAGCAATACTTGCCAGCTCCCAGAGCACCAAAGCAAGGAAGATGTTGCTACTCCCAGGGAAAGAAACTTATCCTCCCCCGAGAACAGCAACAAGGACTAGTCTGGTAGATCACAAAAGAAGGAATCATCTCGTACAGAAATCTTCGGTAGTGACCTAAGGAGGCTAAGCCTCCTAAGTCTGTGTCAGGTCAGCGAGGGAGACTCTACCCCAAGCCAGACAAACACAGACTCAGACTAAAAAACTCTG
>NC_090740.1:97823800-97843800 GCF_036898095.1 Palaemon carinicauda | reverse complement strand
CCGTGTTTAACATGACAAACGCCAAGAAGTTAATTCCAAAATTCAGAGAAGAAGGCAGGTAAAAGTTTTTCGATAACTTTGATATAGAAATGACAGAAGATAAATGGTGTCTGTAATTGCAGAGTTCTTCATTGCAGAAGTATATTTGACCTTGTCTCAGGGTCAGAGGGAGGAGTATCTAGAAGTTAAAAGGAGAGTGCTTCAATTGTATCAGATGACCCCTGAATATTATAATGAAAGATTCCGAATATTGCGGAAGAACGTGATAATAGCAATACTGGATTACTCTTATAAGGTATGGCAATGTTTTAGCTAATTGTTGTTGTAAATAATGCAGATAAAGCGGTCTTTAAGTAAAGATGTCAGCCCTAGTGGGTCGTCTGCATAACAGTTTGACAACCTCGTCTTTGAGTGTTTATTTTTGCATATATATATAGCAATTTTTTCCTCATATATTTCGAAATCTCATACGTCTGGCCGAGAAGGAAGGCATTGGTAGAGGATAGGCTAACACAAACTACGATGTACGAGAAAAACAGCCATGGTTTCCAAAGACATTATGGAGTTATAATTCATGTGTCTGTATACTTGCAGCTGGTATGTACATTTTGTTTTCACAACGTCCTCGTGAACTTTAAAGCAAGGCCAATGTTACCTGAGTTCAAATAAAGACCAAAAACTAAGCAGAGAGCGAAAAAAAAGAAGAAAAAAAAGAAGAGGAGAGGGAAACGTGAAAAAGAGTTCAAACCTTGAACATTCCAACTAAAACTGTGGTGACAATGAGAGGCCAGTGGCAACTCATGACACCCTTACTCCAAGTGTATTAGTGAACATAGTGCTTAAATACCTCGTTTAGGGTACCTTCATGTAAGAACAAGCAATAAAAGAACAAAATGAGGTTATCATAATGTTATCTTGATTTGAAAAAAAAAAGCGAAAATGTTAGAGCAAATATTACGAAGCTCATAAGAGCAGAGAAATGTAACTAAAATTTTCTAAAAGATCATGATCTTTGCTAATAAACGAAAAGGATTTTGATCAAATGACTTGAAATTTATATATGATGAAGGTAATCAATTTTCTAGGACATATATTCGAAATTGTGTATTTTGAATCATTAAAAAAAGCAAGGCATATTGAACGGAATACTTGAGAGAGAGAGAGAGAGAGAGAGAGAGAGAGAGAGAGAGAGAGAGAGAGAGAGAGAGAGGAATTCAATAGTACCACAGCAATAATCTTCGAATTGGGTGTTTTGAAAGATGTGCAGAATATCAATGCTGCCTTTTATAACTATGGCAAGAAAGGCCATATCAGTAAGGAATGTTGGTCAACCAAACCAAAAGCAGTCACCCAAATGGTTAAGGATGGGAAAGGACGACGAGTAAATTAAACCAGCTTGGATGCCTTTAAAACTTATATGTATGAATGTGTGTTAGCTGGAGCGAGCAGACCCTGGTCAAAATATTGCCCGACACAGGCTGTAACCATAGTGTAGTGATATGAGGAGTACATCCTTTAGTGGAACAGTCTCTCACAGGACATTCGGTCATTTTGAAGGGAATAGGAGGTGAAGAGGTTACCCTAATTACCGTTTGAAACTGTCATGCGAGTTGGTGATAGATTCATTTTGATTTTGTGACAAAAGATACATTTTCGGTTTAAGGAGTACTAGTCCTGCTGGATAATGACGTTGGTGGAGCGACGTTTGTGGCTTGTCCCATTTTAAGAGAAACCAATGAGGTATTGTCCTATGACTGAGCCCAAGAAGGACTAACCATATCTTTTTCCAAGTTTTGCGATGACTATAAGTATGACAAAGAAAGTGACTGCAGAAGAAATTATAGAAACGAAAGGATTGATGAACTAGAGGGATTTGTTTTCAAAAGGAAAGAATTCCCATGATAGTATGCAAGAGGAGAGCTCCCAAGTGAGCTCAAGAGAAGAGGAGCGACAAACAAATGGTCAGGTAAACAAAGAAGCAATGGATCTGGATAAAATAGAAAACTCATCATTAGAAGTAGGACAAGTGAGTCGGTAAAGGTTGATAGGATTACAAGGGAAGGAGGCGACATTAACAGTGTTATTGTCCCTCGTGATGGATAAGACTTAGGTGCAGCAGTCTCCTAACTATTATTATTTTAAGGATGGGTTGCTTATGAGGAAGCAGAGACCCGTCGATATCCCTGGGAATACCTGATGTGGGATATACCATCAGATGTTAACTCATGCACAGATGAAAAGACAGGTGATCGCCGTAGCCCATGAGAGGGGACACATGCAAGAAAGGAAGACTATGCAAAAGATAATTAATCACTTTTCCTGGCCTGGTATGTACAAAGATGTGAGCCGGTTTTGTTGTGTATGTTACTTTTGTCAGATAGCAAGGCCCTTATCGACAATGTGAGACCATTATCAAGAACAAAGAAAGGTCACGAATATATGATAATATTGACCTGTCCAGTATCGAGATACCCAGAAGCCATACCCTTCAGGAACATCTGTGCAAAGGTAGTCGAAGAGAAGTTTATAGACTTTTTTTACCTAGTTTTGTATTCTGGAATTGGTTCAGAGTGACTGAGTAACAAATTTCAGGTTAAATTTGTTTCAGGACGTGAGGAAACTGTTGGACTTGAAACCACAACTGTCTATTGCCTATCACCCACAGACCCACGGTGCATTAGACATATTTCATCGAACTTTGAAGTATGTGTAAACAAAGCACTGCAACGAAACAAGAATAAATGAATTGAATATTGGACTACAGTTGAAATTATCAGAGGTACGCTATGTTTATCAAGAAAGCATGGGATGTAGCCCGGCATTCACAAGGATGTAATCGGGTTTTGCTGTGTATGTCACTTTTGATAGATAGCTGGAAAGCCTAGCGAGGACATTGTGAAAGCTCCCTTTTGCACGATTGATGTGGGAGGAGAACTCTTCAGCAAGACCATTATCGACAATGTCGGACCGTTACAAAGGACAAAGAAAGGTCACGACATATGTTAATATTGATGTGTTGAGTAACGAGATACCCAGAAGCCATACCCACCAGGAACATCAGTGCCAAAGTAATCAAAGAGAAGTAACTGGACTTTTTTTTACTAAGTTTGGTATTCTGTAATTCGTTCAGAATGACTGAGGAACAGATTTCACGTTAAAAAATTTTCAGGACGTGAGGAAACTGTTGGACTTGAAACCAAAACTGTCTATTGCCTATCGCCCAGAGATCCACGGGGCATAAGACAGATTACATCCAAATTTGAAGAGTATGAAAACAAACTACTGTAAGAAGATAGGAAATGAATGGGAAATTGAACTTGAGTTGATGTTATTAGAGGAACATAATGCTCATCAAGAAAGCATGGGATGTAGCCCGAATGAATTGATGTTTGGACGAGAAGAATGAGGACCGATATAATTTTGGCAGAAAAAAGGAAGGACCGACAGGAAAAGGATGAGGATTGTTTTAAGAATTCAAGGTAAAGAACAGCAAGATAAGGAAATTTTCCCTAGAAAACCTGAAAACAAGACAAATTTAAATAAAAAAAAATGTTTGATATGAAAAGTAACGATAGACAATTTGTGGTAGGACAGCAGGTATTTGTTTTCTTACCAAAAAGGACATTCCAGCTCGTCAACACTTTACAAGAGCCATTCAGGATTTTGGAGAAGATCAGTGACCTCACCTACGTTATGTAAGCTTCATGAAGAAGGAAAAGTCAAAGGAACGTCTAAGTTAACTTATTTAAACCATGCTGAAAGGAGAACGAGACCAGAGCTTCAAAGGTTTGTAGGACCTAAACCATTCTACCAATGCAAGACGATGATGGATATAAGGTAAGGGTGGTAAACAAAGTTAATAATTTTTCCATCATTCGGAACTTGGAAGAAAAATTAACTGATTAGCAAGAGGAGCAGCAAGAGGAATTAAGCCGATTACAGAAGTTATCCTTAAAATGTCTCGGACGTCCCGAAACGACCCAGCTTGACAAAGGATAAGATACACCTTAACACCACGGAAGGACCATTAAAACATTGCAATTATCAACTACCGTCATATCACCTTAAAATAATGAGAAAAGAAGTGAATTATTTGTTACATAACAGACTAGCTATACAAAGTCTCAGCTCTTACACAAATTTTTCCTGATGTGTATGGACTACAGAAAGTTTAATTCAATTAGTGTGGCTAATAATTATCCATTGCTACTCATAGACCAACTAATCGACAACATTAGACAAGCGAGGCTCATCTAAACGATCAGCTTGTTAAAATGCTATTACCAAATTCCTTTCATACAACAACACAAAATTGTCATCAGTTTTTGTAAATCCGTTTTGGGGTATATCACTACACCGTTATGCCATTTGGTCTAATGAATGCACCAGCTACTTTGCAACAAGTGATGGATAACCTTCTAAGATTGATTGAAGAAGTAGGCTCATATCTAGACGATATTGATATATTCATCGACCTGGGAAGTACATCTCCGAATCTTGAAGAAGGTATTTCAAAAGCTGCGAGGAGCACACCTGATGATTAATCTGGAGAAGAGAAAATTTGGAAAAGCAATAGTTCGGTACTTGAAATATGAAGTCGGAAGAAGGAAAATCACCCTGGTAGCCACTAATGCTGAAGTAATAAGGAAAGCCTCACCCACCACAGTGAGGAAGCAATTACAATGTTTTTTTAGGGAGGGCAGAATTCTACCGATGTTTTTTACATAACCTTTCGACTATAGTCGCTTCTTTGACCAATGTGACTAGCCTCAAGAAAAAAAATTCTATATACCAGTGGATGCCAAGGATCCTTCTATAAGATAAAGGACATTTCAACTTCTAAACCGATACTGCGAGCAGTAGATTTTAACAAGAAATTCCTAATCCAAAAGGATATGTCAGATAATGACATTGGAGCTCTCTTACTGCAAGAAGACAAGGAAAGAGTTTTTTACCCTTTTTGTTGTATGTCGTCGAAGCTGAAAAAGCATCAACGAGCCAACTTGACAGTTGAGAAGGATTTTCTAGCGCTAGTCACAGCCATAAGCAAGATTGAAATTTATGGGAATAGCCCACAGAATTAAGAAATTAAAATTACTCGGATCATATTCCTTTAACTTTTGTTAATAAGATGAATGATAATAAGGAAAGGTTAACTAAATGGTCATTTTTTTTGCAGCCCTATTGTCATAATGTGAAGCATATATCATGTAAAGATAACATGGTTGCATATTTTTTATCTCGGGCTGAATCAAAGGATTCAGGCCGGAAATAGATAATTTTTTTTTGGGGGGGAAGGGGGATATCCTACGAAAGCTGGTCTAGTATAAGAGTAAATATGTTATTCATATATTTTATTTGTGTATTTAGATGTGTAGCCAGCTCGTAAGGTGAGGTCCACTCATATAGATTTAGGTAATGTGTGTAAATTATATGAGACTTCCGTCATTCATGTAATTGTATTTTTATTCAATTCAGTGTATGTAAATTGACGTTATTTTCAAAAGTTAATTTTTTATTCCTCGTAGTTTTCCTACGAAGTCTTATGTAAATTCACTTAGGAATGCTGTATGACATACATAGGTATGAACACAAGGAGTTTTAGCATCTTTAGGTATTCTCGGGGTTAGAAAGAGCATGCAAATTCTCGAAATAAACTTATGTGTTTTTATTGGCAATAGGTAGGTGGGCAAGGGTTGCGTTGGAAGCAAGGTTATTATACCTTTTTCCACTTAGTACATTGGCAACCTTAGATCGCTAGATCCTTGTCACCACGGCGTGAGAATAGTCTATTAGAAAATTACAATGAATACATAAGCAGCAGAAAGGCTCAGCTTATCCATTTGAAAGAGCCTAAGTTTGCAAGCCCTCTCTCCTTTCATGAGTGTGTCCTCTCAAACGAGAATAAGATTTCTATCCAGCGTATACCACGTATAGTGTGGTTGGAAAGTTGGATAATTTTTGGGGGGGATGTTAAGTCAAGGGAAGTGTGATTATATAAGTACAACTTTTGCATAGTTTTTGGTATGGCCCTCTTACATTTCTTTTAAACAGTGAAGTGTATTTATTTTGCCTACTCATTCAATAACCGCATGTGAACCAAAAGACGAAAGTGTAACTGTTACATATTTATGGAAGTTTCGTTAAGAGTTTAATCCTTACAGTGTTAAAGCGTTAACCTTTTTCATTAATTGTCAAAATTAGATATTTAAAAAACAAAACTCTACTGCAGCAAATGACTGTATAACTTTCATCTTATGTAAGTCTAAGGTATTGTTTAGATTTAGTATTTAGATTGATTTATTTTTTTTATTTATTTTTTGTGAAATGTTGTTGTAACTTCTATGGTAGAAATTGTATTATCTAAAGTGCTTATTATTTGAATCACGAATATTTTCTATTATTGCTTTTCTTGTAAAACCTGACTAGGAATCGAAGTAAAAGGTTGATTTTTAATAGACCACATAAATAATCACCAAGTTTTGAGAGTAAAATAGGAGATCTTTGGATATTCAGTGCTCAAATATATTGGAGTCTAGGAGTTCCTCAAGTATAATTTAATTATCTAAAATTAAACAAGCGAGTTTGGAGCTCAGGAGTATGTCAATCGCTATATATATATATATATATATGATGATCAATGAAAAAAGTAGAGATCTTCTTTCCTACTATTATCCTCAGAATATGGGGTCGGTTTCCTGGTACATCCTCTTCCATGCCTTCTATCTAAGGCATACTCTGCGACCGAAGCTCTTCCCTCCATATCATCTTTCAACTTATCTTGTGAAAAAATTCTTAGCCTTTTGCTTGGTCATCTCCCCTTAATAAGTTCCTCCTAAGCCTTCCACACCATCCATCTTCAACACCTGCCAACACAACCTCAGTCAAGACACATATCAAATTTGTAATTTTTACAACTGCCATTCGTCTTATTTTACCATTTTCTAATCTTTCATGCAGTCATTTCACATATTACACCTTATCATTTTCATCTCAGTCCTCTCAAGCTTTGCTTCCAATTTTTGTCTTAAAGCCCAAGTTTCTGATCCATACTTTAACAGTGGTCTACCACTGTGCTATAAATCTTGAATTTTAGCTTGATTAGCGTTTTCTCATGACATATCATATTGCTACTTCCCTCCATTTTCCCCATAATGCTTTTATCCTATCCTCAACATCAGCCTTACGGCCTACCTCCTAATTCATAGTCGGAGTATATATACTTATATGACTGTTTTATAATTGCCCGTCTACTTTCATATAGGTCTATCCTTAACCTACCTTCTGTAGCCTCAGTTTCATCAAGATTTACAATGAGCCCCTCCCCCCTTTATTATTATCTTGCCACTCTACCACCCTTCTCTGTAATTATTCTTACTTTTCAGCAGTAATTGCCAAATAATATGCATATAGCAACTCCTATAGCTCTTAATTTCTGATAGCTTCTCTTAACGCATTCATCACCAGCACACCTAAAACTGGGCTTAATGTACACTAACATTAAAGGTTTTTGATTCTCCAACAGTTTTTATTCCTTTCCTCCTGTTTTTCACCATTTCGTCTTTACTATTCTAACCAGCTACTCTGGGATTGTCCTTCTCCTCAAACAATAAAACATCACTTCTCTTAGTATTATATCATAAGCCTTCTTTAAATTTTCAAAAGCACAGAAGAACATTTCATTTCCCTGTAGTCTCTTTTCCTGTAAAGACCTTACTATAAAGGTGACATCCACAGACCCTCTCCCCTCAAGAATCTATACAGCTGTTCCCCAATCTTTACAGTATCTCTGAATCTCAAATAGAACCCTCTAAAAAAACTTTAAAACCACGATCTTTAAGTTTAACTTCCCTGTCTGTACCTAGTATGTGGGGCATTTAAGTTTGAAACTAATGACTAAGAGTTGACCACATATCCTGCCTTTGCATTTTTCTTCAGCTAGATATCTTAGAAATATTTTTCTTTATTTTGGTCCTTCCCTTGTTCCTTGTCTTTTTTATATCTGTTCAACCGCTCTTCCAATAGCTAAACATACTTTCCTACTAGAATCTTTTTCTTCTTCTCTATACCGTTCCTCTGCTCCCTGTGCCTGTCTTACTTTTTGGTCCTTAAATGCCTTTCATTTTCTTTTAACCGATTCTTGCACTTCTCTGTTGCACCACCACTGTTTTCCTTTCGCCTCACAATATACGTTAGTTCTTCCTACTAATTTTTCTTCTTTTTCCCCAACACATATTTTTTTCATACCAAACCAGATATTTTCTCCTCTGTTACCCTGCCCATTCTCAAAATTCAACCTCATCAGTCAACTATCTCTCAAAATCTTACTAAATTGCTAACACATAACACCTTTAAGGCCAAAAACCTTAATTCTATATCTCCTCCTCTGCTTGGGTTTTCCACCTCTAATTTTAGATTACATCTCTACCAAATTATGTTGTTTAATACATGCTACCCCGAAAATAACTTTATACTTCATCTACTTTTATTGTCTGCTTCTCTAACCAATATGTAATCTATTTGGCTTTCGAGTCCACAGTTTCATAGGTTATTAGATGCTTATTCAGCTTCTGAAAACAGGAGTTCAGACATGCCAATTCAAAACTATATGCCCTCTCTACTGTATACTCCCCATCACTCTTTATCATTCCAAATCCATTGCCTCCATGTATTAGCGTGCTACTGTTATTAACACACATAGAGTATGTGTTGTTTGAGATGTTGAGTCTTGAATTAAAGTCCAGCATTGTAAATTTAAAATTGTTTATTCTCTAAAAACAACAGTGATAAACATCTCCATCACAGGAGTGTAGCTGGTTTGGTCGGATGACCAATTCAGGTGAAGTATAGATATGAACTGGCTAAAAGATCGATATCACAGATATAGTATGTTTAGTTGTCTCAGCATTTAAACACATTATGTAAACTTTACATTCGTCTAGGAAGACACCTGCATCCGGTGACGACACAATCTTTCACACGGTATGCATTTGAGTTGATGCTTCAGAAAAATGTTACATTGCTGAGGGATGCAAAATACATCCAGTTATGATTTTATCTGACTACAGCAAATCTCACGCTAGCATCTTCATTCACAATGACATATTACGTCATGTGTTTTAAACATGTAATAACTAACTATTACATTGGTTCGCCAAGCTATCTAATTTTTTTTTTTAAATTTAACAACATGCCAAAATATGTTTACTAGGAGTGTGACTGGATATATGTATTATGCTTTGTTTAACTTTAGCCATAAGCAAATGAGGACGAATGTCCAAATAGGCACATCAAAAAAAAATAATAACAATAATGCATATGAAAAGATATTACCTAAGCAAAGAAAAAAAATGCATGGTAAATACAGATCACATATATGGTACATTGCTAGCAAATGATTATACTGATATGCATATGATTCGGTAACTTGTTAAAGGATGATTGTTACTTTTGTCAGAAACATAGATTAACACAATACGGTAAATAATAAAAATATTTGTTACCTTGGTAAAGAATCAATTTTAGTGCACAAACACGAATTCCTGGTACGTACACGTACCACGGTTTCGTATGTATATATGTATATATATTTATATATAGGGATTATATATTTTATTGGATGCCTATAGATTCTGTTATTTTTTTTTACTCTTTTCTTTTAACATTCCGGCTTATATATTTTATTAGATGCCTAGAGAAAAAAAATGATTTATTTTTTAAATGTTTTTTAAATGTATTTTTAACAATGCGAATGTTCTATAATTTCTTCAATTACATATTACTAGCATACTAACTGCTTTTTGTACACACACTATTTCCAGACCATTTTACTCCTTTAGCGAATGAGGTGGTCACTTCAAACGGCTTTAACCCTGGATAGGTACGATGGGTCGTTTGTGACCCCGAGCGTCAAAAAAAAAACAGGTTTTTCTCACGTGACTCACCCCCGTGACTGAATTTGTGGGTGATCGACCTGCAGGAGGTGTCTCCCCTACACGCTCTAGTAGTGTCCAGATGTGCATTGCTGTAGCTGTACTCCTTCCCCGATTTCTGAGACGCGTCGGGGTCGTTCGCGACCGAGTTTACCCTTCTAAGGTAGTTTGCATAATTATCAAAGTTATTACGTATTATGAAATTGTCGTAGAATGGTGCAACTTGTATAGGTTATCAGTTGTGGAAAGTCTTGGTGGATTGTTTGGCTACCATGTGCATGATTTTTTTTTTTAGTTAAAATGTCGTTCATCACCACGAGGACCATTTTACCGCGAGTGCCCCTTTTTCATTTTTTTTCATTTTTTTGCCAAGTCATTTTTCCGTAAGATATTGCCAAATAGGGTCGTAAAACTTTTGCTTGTTTAGTGTTGGAAAGTGTGTCTAGATGATCTGGCTACCCATGCATGACTTTGTTTTTGTCAGATACGACGTAGTTATTGGTATATTGGGTATTTAACTGCTGTTACCAATTTCTGTTTTTTTCAATATTTGTAAAAATTACTACGTAGTAAGGAATTGCCGTATATTATTCATTTTTTTTTCATGTTTATGTGTTAGAAAGTGTGCCTTGATGGTTGGGCTAACACGTGCATGTCTTTTTTTTTATCTGAGATGCCGTATATTACAATGTCGGGCATTTTACCGCGAGTGTCCCTTTTTCATTTTTTTTCATTTTTGTGCCAAGTCATTTTTCCGTAAGATATTGCGAAATGGTATCGTAAAACTTTTGCTTTTTTAGTGTTGGAAAGTGTGTCTAGATGATCTGGCTACCCATGCGTGATTTTGTTTTTGTCAGATACGACGTAGTTATTGGTATATTGGGTATTTAACTGCGGTTGCCAATTTCTGTTTTTTTTTCAATATTTGTAAAAATTTACTACGTAGTAAGGAATTGCCGTATATTATTGATTTTTTTTTTCATGTTTATGTGTTAGAAAGTGTGCCTTGATGGTTGGGCTAACACGTGCATGTCTTTTTTTTTATCTGAGATGTCGTATATTAGAATGTTGGGCATTTTTCCGCGAGTGCCCCTTTTTATTTGTTTTGCATTTTTTTGCTTAGTCATGTTACCGTAAGGAATTGGCAAGTAGTGTCGCAAAACTTATATTTTTATAGTGTTGGAAAGTGTTTCTAGATGATCTGGCTACCCATGCCTATTTTTTTTAGCCAGATATGGCGTATATATAAGTATGTGTTCGATTTTCCTGTGATTGCCATTTTTTCGTTTTTTCCCATTTCTTTCAAAATTACTATGTACTAAGGAACTATCACAGAGTAATATTTCATTTATATGTTTATTTGTCGGAAAATGTGCCTTGATGGTTTGCCTAGCACGTGGCTGAAATTTTTTTTTTCTGAAATGCCGTATATTAGAATGGCCATTTTTCCACGAGTGCCCCTTTTTATTTGTTTTGCATTTTTTTGCTTAGTCATGTTACCGTAAGGAATTGGCAAGTAGTGTCGCAAAACTTATAATTTTATAGTGTTGGAAAGTGTTTCTAGATGATCTGGCTACCCATGCCTATCTTTTTTTTAGCCAGATATGGCGTATATATAGGTATGTGTTCGATTTTCCGGTGATTGCCATTTTTTTGTTTTTTCCCAATTCTTTCAAAATTACTACGTACTAAGTAACTATCACAGAGTAATGATTCCTCTACATGTTTATTTGTCGGAAAATTTTGTTTACTTTTTTTTTTGATTGAATATCATCAATTTTTTTTAGCAAAAATATTATATTGTTTTACATTTTTTTTTTTCGATTTTATTTCCCTTCAAAAAAATTTTTTTGGGTCAGAATTTTAATTTTATAGTCGTAAAATAATCGTCAATTATCCAGCAACCCACCATACAATTTTTATGCATATCCAATAATAATTAGATTAGTAAATAACACCTTGAAATTGACATACCCTTCCTACATTTCAAGTGGCAGATTAAGGAGTCTGAGTCAGTGTGGTTGGCGGCCATTTTGTGGACATATCCGAAGCGTAAGCTGCCCTATCTATATATATTCTTGTTCCCTATAGAATTTGTGATATTTTGGTATATTTTTACCTGCATAAATATCATATTATATATTAAATATATGTATTTTTTTACGAAATTTCTAAGTACTCAAAAAATTACCTTTAGATATGACCCCTGATATAAATGTAATTTACAAAATAATGAAGATTTTTTTACATATTTCTATTTTAGGATAAAATATGTTTATTCCCTAAAAAAATTAGCCACTTCGTATTTCATTTGGGTACCCAAAAAAATTCATGAAATTTGGACAAATTTTTTTGGCCAAAAAAAGTTACCCTTTTTTTCTCATTTCAGATCTTCACCTCCATGGGTCTGACTTCATCCAAAATACATCAAGATGTGTCCTAAACATTCAAGAATCAATTCCTAAAAGGAATTGTGTATATATGTATAAACTTTTTTTTTATGAATTTTTATGTCAGGTCTTTTTTTTCTACTTAATTTTTTAAAATATTTATAATAAATAGTTTTTCTGCAGATGAGTAGTATTTGTCTTTACAGTTGTTTTAAGCATTCATTGAAGTTTTTTTGGCAAAAGAAAAAAGGAGGTTACTGCAAAAACTGATTTTTCAAGAATTTTTTTTGGCGTCGGGGTCGTTCGCGTCCGAGTATACCCTTAAAGGGGTGTCAGAGGAGCGTACCTATCCAGGGTTAAACTGAATTAAATAAGGAGTTTTGTCTGAACAAGGAAAAACGTTCTGTTTTAGCTGCCAACTGTTCCGTAACCTACGCCAAACAAGGATGTTCACGGCGATAAATATCATCACCATCACACTTAAACCTGCTAGTAGTATCGAGTGAAGAAATTCCTTATAAGTCGGTGACAGGTGGTCCATCTCTGTCAATTTCATCAACCACTTGGCAACCTGTTTGTTGTATGGGAGAGGTAGTGATGGCATTGTAGACGTCCACGTGAAGTTCGCGAAGTGGGCTCGTTCTCTGATGATAGTCCTTATCCCGGTCACCATGGAATTAGGGAAGTCCCGATACAACCATCTGCTGCAACAAAGATGTTTGCAAAGGACGTGGATCCGTCCGGGCATGATACATTGAAGCCGTCCTTGTCGTATCGTATCCACGAGTCATTGTTCAGTCTGCAATTGAACTCATTATTGTCAAAGGGATAAAGCTTATCCAGACAATTTTCACTTGTATGGGAGAGAGCATCGTCTAGCACTATACTTAACTCGCATGAATCCATTAAGTTTTTATAGAATTCAAATGAGTCAGCTGTTCATATTTTTCTATCCATTGCATCTGAACAGTGAGTTAATTGATTTAAGTCTTTAATGACCGTATATGTTTCCTCGTCTGGGGAAATCAATACATGTCCTGTCAAGCTGGATATTACTGGATTTGAGTTATTCGTCATGAAAGTCGGAAATGGTGATAACCTGTAAGATTGCCAGGCATCAGAAGAATCAAAGGGAATTGTAATCCTAATCTTGTTATTTTCAACGCTTACTGTAATTAGGCTGTAATAAAGTTCTAACCTACGTTTGCCTAACAAAGGAACATAGCCTAGTTTATCCCGTCCGTACTCCAGAACTAACTTTAAGTATTTTATAGGCAACAAATGGGGTGACAGTACGCCTTTAGTTGCTAACGTGATAGATTCTACATAATCCTTGGATTTCTCAATGAAATGTGCAATTCTGTTATGTATGTGATCTACTGTATCTTTGAATCATAATACGTTAACGTTGCCAACAAATCCTGTACTTCCATAATCTGACTGATATTACCGGAATGTTCATTTACTAAATCCATAATTTGATTGATAGAAGCTAACTGATTCCTTAGTTCTGACATAATCAACTCATCTCCATGAGTCAAGAACTCAATTTTCTTATTTTGATCACTAATCTTAAGACGATTGGAAATTCCTAAACCTAAACTTGCAATAGACCCAAAGATGTTTAATGCAGCAAAAATAAACAAATTTCGTCTTCCTTTATGTTCGTGTCCTACAGTCCACATCAAAAGGTCACGAGCCAAAGATTCAGTCTTTTAAGTCTTATTTTGCAAGTCATCAGATAGCATCTCTGCAACTTTTAGTGTCGATCCAAGTGAACTCATTGTAGTCAAATGAAAATGTCTTCTATGCAACTCATCTAATAAGACAGAAAACCTTGAAATAGCGCTTTTTTAGCTAGTGACATCATTCTCTAGAAGAAACATTGCTTGCATATGCACTTCTACCACTATGTTGCTCGATGTAATAAAAACGTCTTCTTGTCTTTCAACTATAGTGTCATATTTAAAATCTATACTTTTAGTTTTAGAGCTTGTCCCACACAAGAAAAATGTCTGAGCGAACAATATCACACCCAACAGCAAAAAATTCATCTTGGAAACCTGTAATGAGAAAAATATATGTAATTACTTCTGTAGTAAGAAGAAAATTTTTAATCACCCAAATAAGAATTTTTCCCTCACTTCTTTCTCTCTTTTTTTTTTTTATTTCTTATGTGACCCAATGGTACTATTCTCTCATCCGTGGGTTAGGATACGTTTTGAACTCTAAACCTATTGGCCGTTAATGTTTCCAAAATGTTAAATGGGCCTTCAAACTTAGGTGTTAGTTTATAATTGAGTCCTTTACTTACATTTATCTGTATATATACATTATCACCCACGGTATATGTTTTAGTTGGCTTCGCTATTTTATCATGATTCCTTTTCATTATGATTTGTGACTCTTCTTAATTCTTTTGAAGGATATCATATCAACTTTTGCTTGCAGTTATACATTCTTTTAAAGGATTTGATAGATTAGTTGTAGGTGTTAATACATGGAAAGGCTTTCTAACTGGGGTACCATACAATGCTTCATGCGGTGACATTTTAATTGATATATGATATGAATGATTCAGAGTACTCAGTGCCGCAGGTATTGCAATATCCCAGTTGGGGTCTGATCCCCCTAGTGATACTCTTAATATATTTAAAACCTTCCTATTTGCTCTTTCCACTAGCCCATTCGACTCTGGGTGATATATCATGGTATTTATTTTCTTTATGCTAAGGAATTCACACAATGATGTAAGAAAGTGATTATTAAATTCACCACCCGAGTCTGAGATTATCATGTGTGGAATTCCATGTTTACAAATGTAACACTCGTAAAACTTTCTAGCGCATTCAATCGCAGTTTTAGTTTAAGCGCTATTAGTTCTGTATATCGAGTTAAAGCATCTATAATTACTAAGACGTGCTTATTTCCTCTGTCTGACTCGTAAAATCCTGTTAATAAATCTAAATGTATTCTTTCAAAGGATTGATTGGGCACGGGATAAGCTCCTAGGCTGACAGGTGTTTTCGTATGTCCTTTGTTTTCCTGACATGGGCGACAATTAGCTATGTGTCTTTTTATATCTGTAATCATCGTATGCCAATAAAACAATCATTTGGCTTTCTGTGACATTAATGAGAACCCCGGGTGTCCATGTAATGGATTTGTATGCAACCAATTCAGGACAGTGGAAATAAGTGAGATTGGTACTACTACCTGGTCGTTAGTTACATGTGGTGTATTGCGGGTTTTCCTTGTCACAGTCCTACAAAGAATATTATCTTTGATTATATAATTCTGCTGCTTATACTTTATATATCCCTTTTCCTTATGATTGCTTTTCAAAGCATTTATAATTGTTTCTATTTTCTGATCTCTTTTTTTGCTCAGTGTGTAAAAATTTAGCGCTCCAGGCTAAATCTTCTTGTTCAGATATAGTTTTAACAATAGGCATGGATGTTGATATATCTATTAATTCAGCTAAAGGCTCAGTACAAGATGACACGGGGTTGCGTGATAATGCATCCGCAATGATATTTGCTTTCCCAGGTAAATACCCGATTCTTGCACCAAAATCTTGAATGATCAAATGCCACCGAGTTTGTTTAGGGCTGTGGTTGAAGCCTTTAAAGAACTCGGTTAGTGGTTTATAGTCAGTAAGAACCTTAAAGGGATAACCGTAAATTATGAACTTAAAATGCACTAGTGAATTAACAACAGCTAGCCCTTCCTTGTCTATTACTGCATACTTACTTTCGGAAGTTCTCAGTTTTCGAGAATAAAAAGCTATCGGGAAAAATTGTTTATCATATTGCTGAAGCAATACCCCTCCTACTCCTAAGTCTGAGGCATCTGTTGCAATGAAGAATTCCTTACCGAAGTCAGGAAATTTTAAGATAGGAGAACTACACAGTTCATCTTTCAAGGTATTAAACGCCTGTTGATGATGCTCAGACCATATGAAATCTATGCCCTTCTTCGTAAGATCAGTTAAAGGAGCGGCTGTTATTGAATAGGTGCGTATAAAACACATGTAATATCCACTACAACCCAGAAGTTGCTGTATTCCCTTGACATTAGTAGTTATGGAAAAATTACGTATAGCCAACACCTTGTCATGGACTACTTTAAGACCTTGGCTTGACACAATGAAACCCAAATATATTAATTCTGTTTTGAAAAATTCACACTTACTAATCTTTACCCTTAAGTTATAATGTCTTAATCTCTGTAGTACTAGTTCTAACTTACGTAGATGTTCTTCTAAGGTGTTGGAAAAGATTACAAGATCGTCCATATAGGCATGCAATATATCCCCTAACAAGTCTCCAAACACTATGTTAATCATTCTTGTAAATGTTATGGGAGCACAACGTAAACCCAAAGGCATCCGTAAAAATTCATAATGTCCCCTGGCTGTGCTGAAGGCTGTGTATGTGATACTATCTTCTTCTAATGATATCTGGTGAAAGCTTTTAAGTAAGTCCAAACTGGTAAAATATTTATTCTGACCTAACAAAGACAAAATATCGTCAGTACATGGCACTGGGAATTGATCAGGGATCGTCTCCTCGTTTAGACGACGGAAGTCGACGCAGACACTTCAGGTTCGATCTTTTTTTGGTACAACTATTAATGGAAAATTATGAGGGCTGTTTGATTTCCTAATGACTCCTTCTAGCATTTTCCCTACTTCATCATTTATTTCATTCTGGAATTTCATAGGGAGTCTGTACGAGGGTACATAGATAATTTTCTGCTTGTCCTTTAACCTTATTTGATTCTCGATCACATCTGTTTTTCCTAAGGATCCATCCGTAGTGGAAAAAACATTATGATATATAGTTAAAAGTCCCAAAATTTTCTGCTGAATTTCTTCGTCTTGAATGTCTTTATTGATTTTATTTCTAATAGATTGCAAAAGGTATTCATCCGCAACTGATTGAGAGTGATTGATTTCAGCAACGGTAAGAATACGACGTTTATAAACTTCTACATCCAAGATATGTTGATTTTTGTGAATTACTAAAGTGTTATTTAAATTATTACAGACTTCAATATTACATTGTTGATTTGAGCCTACTGTATAAATAGTTTGTGTGACAGACAATCCGTTAGTTTTTAAAGTGTCGGAAAAGATTAATATTTCAGATCCCGGTAATGTTTTCTTTATTTTCACTATTAAATTCGAAGGTACGTTTGGCTCGATAGATTACGTGCAAGATTATATTACGAGTGAACAAGAATTCTGCTGGGTCGCGTATACTATTTCTTTATTACAGAGACAAGTTATTGGTTCTTCAACGTACATTACGGTTACATTTGTCGTCTCCTTTTTATCCAAAACTGATTTTAAGGTAAAATTCTAGATGAGACTTCGGAGTTGAACACAGTTTCCTTTAATGAAAGGAAAATAAAAGATTAGCAAACCATTTCTCTTTTTGTGGTAATTCCTTTTCTTTCAGAAATTTTCGGGAAATATCTTTGTGTTCCGTTTTCTTTCAGAAATTCTCGGGAAATATCTTTGTGTTCCGTTTTCTTTCAGAAATTCTCGGGAAATGTCTTGGGATTAGTGGTATTGTTTTGGGGAATTTTGTTATAATCTTTATCAATGAGTGCTTATGCGTTTACGCAGTGGACGTGTGTATTCATATAGAAATTTTGATAAAATTGCAAGGGGTCGAAGAGATAGGAAAAGAAATACAGCATTCACAAGGGGCGTCATGACTGCTGTATTTCTTTTCCTATCTCTTCGACCCCTTGCAATTTTATCAAAATTTCTATATGAATACACACGTCCACTGCGTAAACGCATAAGCACTCATTGATAAAGATTATAACAAAATTCCCCAAAACAATACCACTAATCCCAAGACATTTCCCGAGAATTTCTGAAAGAAAACGGAACACAAAGATATTTCCCGAGAATTTCTGAAAGAAAACGGAACACAAAGATATTTCCCGAAAATTTCTGAAAGAAAAGGAATTACCACAAAAAGAGAAAAAATTCTAGATGAGACTTCGGAGTTGAACACAGTTTCCTTTAATGAAAGGAAAACAAAAGATTAGCAAACCACTCACCCCAGTAATAATCGACTAACGTTGAATGTAGTGCTTCCTGGATATGTTTTGTATGCGTTGAACGTCAGTCCTTGGGTTTCCTAGGATGTTGATTGAAGATCCAGTTCATCAGTTTGTATGTATAACATTCATCAAATGTTTTAGTCTGCGATGGACTATGATACTTAGTCAAAATTGTAGATTCATTAACGTTGATTTCTTGAAGATCTTTCTCTGGTTTTTACAGCTTTATTTTCGATTTCTTGAAGATCTTCCTCTAATTCTTAGAGTTTTATTATTAATTTCTTGAAGATCTTTCTCTGATTCTTAGAGTTTTAGCGCTGCCACCATTTATTAGTGTGCTACTGTTATTAACACACATTGAGTAGGTGTTCTTTGAGATGTTGAGTCTTGAATTGAAGTCAAGCATTGTAACTTTAAAATGGTTTATTCTCTAAAAACAACAGTGTTAAACATCTCCATCACAGGAGTGTAGCTGGTTTGGTCGGATGACCAATTCAGGTGAAGTATAGATATGAACTGGCTAAAATATTGATATCACAGATATCGTATGTTCAGTTGTCTCAGCATTTAAACACAATATGTAAACTTTACATTCGTCTAGGAAGACACCTGCATCCGGTGACGACACAATCTTTCACACGGTATGCATTTGTGTCTATGCTTCAGAAAAATGTTACATTGCTGAGGGATGCAAAATACATCTTGTTATGTTTTTATCTGACTAAAGCAAATCTCACGCTAGCATCTTCATCCTCAATGTCATATTACGTCATGTGTTTTAAACATGTAATAACTAACTATTACACATGTACCTCTTTATATTCATAACTTCTCTTTCCCAATCTGCCATTCATGTCTGCTCCTGTGATTAGGTTCTCCTCCTATTTCACTCTTCTAATGGCTTCCTCAACCAATCTGAGGGGCAGATACTTCAATTAAATTTATTATCTGATTAACTATTAACATTAGGTTCTTTAAAGGACTGACATCTATTTCCTTTACTTTTACCACTTCCTCACTCCAGTCATTACATATCATGATCACTTTCCTTTTTTATTCCTTTTGTGACCTGCTGAAATAGGGTTTAAACCCTGGTCCTATCTTTCTACATCCATTTATTTTCCATCAAGTCTCCTGCATACACAAGCCGTTTATCTTCCTCCTCCCCATCCTATCCACTGCTGCCCTCAATCTTTCCGTGAGCCTACCAATATCCCAAGCACTTGCTTTGATCTTCCATTCTGTCACTATTCTCTCTGGCCTCAGTTGGGTACCCTGCTGTAACTTTCGACGTTTAACATACCAGTGCCGGGATCCCAATGCACGTCGCTTATAGATTACGCCCTAACTGTATTCACATTTCTAATCGGTTCAGGCAAAGTTCATACTTTGGCTGAGGGTCTTCCAGATTGTATGCCCTTGCAGTCATCAACAGAGTTATTGGCGATAAGTCTAGCCTTTGGCTGATTTTTTCAGCTAAAAAGCAGACATTTCCACAGTTTCCACAGTTATTGCCAGTGGCCCTAGTCTTTGCCTAAGAAGTAAGACTGCAGAATAGCAGGTGTCCTTTTATTCCCCTTGTGCTACATGTAAG
>NC_090740.1:97808800-97818800 GCF_036898095.1 Palaemon carinicauda | reverse complement strand
CAGGGTATTTACTTTTGTTTTTGAAATATGATACTAAAAGAGATGGTCAAATGCTAAAATTGTGGGTATAAATAATTCGTGTTATATATATATATATATATATATGTGTGTGTGTGTGTGTGTGTACATATATACATACACACACACATATATATATATATATATATACACTATGTATATATATATATATATATATACATATATATATATATACATATATATATATATATATATGTGTGTGTGTGTGTGTGTGTAAATATATATGTATATATATATATATATGTGTGTGTGTGTGTGTGTGTGTGTGTAATCATACGTACATACATATATACATACACACACACGCATATATATATATATATATATATTATATATATATATTCAAATAAATGTGTATGTGTGTTTATATATAAATATACATATATATATATATATATATATATGTGTGTGTGTGTGTGTGTGTGTGTGTGTATGTATATAATATTTAATTTATTTATAAACATATATGTGTGCATATATCATGCTTCTTTGGGTTTATATGACTCTTAAAATTGTAGGTGTTATTTTCGAAAGCAAATTTACATTTGGGAAACACATTAGGTCTGTGTGTTCTTCAATTTGACCGAAAATTACCTAATAAAGAAAGTCTTCGAGGATTTTTGGTGATCCGTCTATTCAGTGGAAGTTTTCAATTCTTTTGTTTTACCTCTTTTCTAGTATTCTTTTCCTCTCTGGTCTTCAGATGCTGATTCTCACCTTAATTTGTTGGACTGGATCTTATGGTGTATTAAATTGCTTATACCTGGTCAAAATATAAATATCTAGCAGCGTCGTTCAATTAGTTCATAATGCATGTTGAGTAAGATATTTTATAATTCTGACCTTCGTTTACATTCACATTTTCCATGACGATTCCATCCTCTTCGTAATACTAGGTATTCAGATGATTCTAATTGTCAGACCTTTTACATCATAAGGCTCAATACTACATAGTTCTCTAAAGATTCTATTCCAGCTTTGACTAAGTTTAAGAATGAATCTTCTTAATCATGTAGTTGAATCAGTGGAACTTCATAAGGTCAATCTCGCAGGAAATATTTTTATGATGTACAGGCTTTTATAAATCCTATACAGTTTAGATATTAAATATCTGATATAATGTCAATGTTTGTAAAATATTTTATCTTTATTCTTCATTATTTTTTTATTTTTTATTAATTTCATTATTTCCTTTCCTTACTGGGTAATTATTCCTTTTGACGCCATTGGGCTTATAGCTCCTGCTTTTTCCAAAAAAGGGCTGTATCTTAGCTATTAATATATATATATATATATATATATATATATATATATATTGTAATCCAATCCCAGTTGAACGGCAGCCAACATGTTTCTTGACAGGGCATCGGCAACGGGATTTACTTTCCCTGGAACGTAGTGAAGGGTGCAATTGTATTCAGCCACGGCGGAGAGATGTCAGCGTTGACGGGCAGACCAGACGTCAAACTGTCGAGTGAGGGCATACCCCAGAGGCATATGGTGTATGTAAATGACGAAGGGCGTACCTTCTAAGAAATGGCGAAAGTAACGGACAGCCAAGTGCACCGCCAGCAATTCACGATGAAAGTAGAATAACCCGATTCTGCCTTGGACAGTTTTCTGCTGAAGAAAGCCAATGGGCGGGGCGAGCCGTTGACCACCTGCTCGAGTACTGCACCATTAGTGATATCGCTGGCATCGGTGGAGAGAAGGAGAGGGGCATGTGGCATAGGAAAAGTGAAAGCCGCACCAGTTGATAGGGCCTTCTTTGAATTGCAGAAGGCTGCTTCTTGAAGGGGACCCCACTTCAGGTCCTTTGGCTTGCCCTTAAGGGAGGCATAGAGGGGAGTAAGTGTGGCGGTA
The DNA here is from genome assembly GCF_036898095.1 of Palaemon carinicauda. Classification (NCBI taxonomy): domain Eukaryota; kingdom Metazoa; phylum Arthropoda; class Malacostraca; order Decapoda; family Palaemonidae; genus Palaemon; species Palaemon carinicauda. The sequence continues at coordinate 97,816,898 of NC_090740.1, read as the reverse complement.
ATGGCTGGCAGAAAACGGTGATAATTGTTGATCATACCCGAAAATTCCTGCAGAACTTTGACAGTCAAGGGCATGGGTAAGTTCTGAACGGCAGCTACCCTCTCAGGGCGTGGATGGACTCGTTCAGGAGTGATGCGGTGCCCTAAGAACGACACTTCATTGGCGCCAAAGGTACACTTGTCGTACCGGACTACAAGGTGGTTTTGTTGCAGGCGGTCAAGCACGATGCGCAGGTGACGGAGGTGTTCCTCTTTTGATGAGGAGAAAAGAAGTATGTCGTCCACATAACATACACAGAAGGGGAGGTCCCATAAAATGCCATCCATGAGACGTTGAAGTGTGGCCCAAGCATTATGAAGGCCAAAACAGGAGTAATTGAAGGTGTTTGTACCAAACTGAGTGGTGATGGCGGTATTGGGGATGTCTTCTGGGTTTATGGGCACCTGATAATACCCCTTCAGGAGGTCGAGCGTAGAGAAAACCTTCGCTTTGTGCAGGTAGGAGGTCACGTCGGCAATGTTTGGGAGGGGGTAGTGATCCAGTTCTGTTTGCATGTTCAGGCGCCTGTAATCCCCGCACGGAGGGAGGGAGCCATCTTTCTTCAGAACGATTTGTAAGGGTGACGACCATGGGCTGGGGGCCTTTTGGCAAAGGCCCATTTCCTCCATTTCAGCGAACATCTGTTTGGCGGCTGCCAATCGTTCCGGTGCGAGACGTCTTAATTTTGCGAAGACTGTGGGTCCCATTGTCCTGATATGGTGATAAATACCATGCTTGGCAGGAGCTGTGGATGTTTGGTGAAGCTATGGACGGAAAACTTCGGGGGACAACGTGAGGAGGTGGGCGTAGGCATCCTTGGGTGCGCTGATGTGGAGAGCGAGGTTGGAGGGGGCGGGTTGAAGAGGTGTCGACAAGTACGAGTCTACGTTGACCAATCGTCAGTGAGTGACATCGACCAGAAGGTGGAAATGAGAAAGGAAATCCGCACCGAAAATTGGCAATGTGACGTCAGCAACGAAAAACTTCCAATCAAATTTACCGTTTCCGAATGATAATGTGAGGTTCTCGTAACCGTAGTTGGGTATCGCAGATCCGTTGGCAGCTACCAAGCGGACGTCGGCAGACGCAGACAGACTATGGTGTGTCCTGAAAAGTTCCCTTGGCAAAAGAGAACGACAAGCACCCGTGTCTACCAAAAATCGCACACAAGTTCCTGCAACATGTAAAAAAAAAAGATTAGAAACACGGGAAGCCACCGCCACGAGCAATGGCCTACTTACACGTTTTTTGGCCACTGACAATCCTTGACACATTTCTTCGTGGTTGCCCCAAATCTGAAGTGATAGTAGCAAAACTGCGGCGAATGGGAGGTAGTAAGTGGCTGTAGAAGTCGTTAGTTGGAGCGCGTGCGAGTGGCGGGTGGTGGGTGGCTTTGTCGCCACTTCGGCACATCACGGGGTAGATGTGTATGTCCTACGGCCCTTACTTCAGCTTCGGGTGACGTTGAATAGGCGTCCTCTTCATCAGGGGTGGAAGCGTTGATGGAGGTCTTGAAGTGGCTGTCCATAAGGCTTTGATCATCGAGTCCTTCATGGGTAAACTATCGACATCGGGTATGGCAGCGCTTATAGGTCCGGGTAAACGGCGTATCCAAAGGGAACGAAGTAGGTTCACCTCACGAGGAGAACCGTCTGCGTCAGGTTGCAGGCAAGCGATACTGGTCATTTCCCTGAGGGCGGCGGCTGGCGACGGCGAATACTGCTGCAGAAGGTATGTTTTGAGGGCGTCATACGCTATTGGGGTGTCTCCTTGTTCACAAAGCCAGTCGGATATTTCCGGGAAGGTGTCCTCGGGTATCGCTGCGAGAACATAATCTACTTTGGTGGTTGAGCGAGTCACGACCTTAATGCGAAACTTTACTTATGAGCGCTGAAACCAAGCAAACACCTCTCCACTGGCGAATGATGAAAGTTTCAATGGGGGAGTCGCAGCAAGAACTTCCGTAGAGTCCTCCGTGGTACCAACGATGGAGGGGCGAAGGGGGGTGGGGGGTGGAAGGCTGGAGGAACAAGTCGATTTCCGGGGTCACCAACGTGACGGGCCGAGAGAAGGTTGTGACTCAAAGGCAAGTTGAAAACAACTGAGTCACTTTATTATAGAACACTATCCTTTATATACAAAAGTTCAAGGCAACAAGAATTTTCATGTTAAAAAAAACAGACAATGTTACAGAGGAGAAACAAGACATGTTTTTTCAGGTTCCTTTTAGTGTAAGGGGAGAGCGAAGATACAAGCACAAAATGAACTATGTACGACCGTGCGACAAACGGTCGGTACAATATATATATATATATATATATATATATATATATATATATATATATATATATATATATATATATATCATTTAGACCATAATAATAAAAGGACAAATTCATACGAGACCATCAAGTCCAGTAATACTTCCTTCCTTTAGGAATCTGTTGTTAACACAAACAATTTCTTTAGAATTTTCCTAAATGGAATGCCTTTCTTTTATTAATCTTTTTTCATTTTTTTTACTTAATTTGAGTGAAATATTCTTCTAAGTAAATACTGAAATGATTATTTTTATCCTTACAACGCAATATAAAAGCTAAATATTACTCTTTCCAATAGCGATTACTGGAATTCCGATAAAAAATAATAACCTCCAAATGAATTTTTTTTTATAATATCCCCTATATAATTATCAAGGATTTACATACCGGATTTGTCCTTTGCCTAGTGCGATGAAAATCCATAATGCTTGAATGTATAAAATGACAAAGTCTTGCTTCATTAAAAGTTTATTTTTGATTAATAGAGTTACCCGAAATAAGAATTAAACTTTCCCACAAACATGGACTAATATATATTACTGTCTTAACACCCAACCAATCCATTCTGTGACCTAATATAAGCTAATGGACAGCCAAAATGTAATCAATGTCGAAGCAGTCTTCAGCTATTTTGATCTTTCAGACATATCTTTAGATGTTTGGTAAACAGAGAATAATTATTTTCGAAATATGCATTGTTATTTTTAGGGCTACCTGTTGTCTACAAATTTTCTAAAATGCAACTACATTTAAAAACTTTCCAGATACCTATTTTTTCTTAAAGGGTAATAATACCTTATGTTATCTATTTTATATAGTTAAAACAATACACAGTAAGGCATAGAGTAGTAGCAAGTTTCTAAAATTATGCCAAACTTATTTTGTATTTACTCAAGACTTCATATTCTTAATACCACAAGAAACATAGTGAAATTTACAGAATACTAAACATTTTTTATATTGGCTTGCAGAAATGTATAAGAAATAATCATTTCCTTATTTTATATTTGTTTACAGGGAGCCAATTATCATCTATTGATTTTTCATATACAGAATCAAAGGAAATATGATTCCACAAAACTTATTTTGTGTATAATAAGAGAAATAGTAGAGTTCATAAAAAGAAGTATTATTTGACAAAATAGTTTTGTAAAAGATATTAATGTTTTCATCGAGATCCAGCTATGTACAAAATTGAAGAAAAGAAGGTTCTGGAAAATTATATTTTTCATCATTATCATCATTTCCTCCTACGCCCTTGAACGTAAAGGGCCTCAGTTAGATTTCACCAGTCGTCTCTATCTTCATCCTTTAAATCAATGCTTCGCCATTCATCATCTACCATTTACCGCTTCATAGTCCGCAGGCATTTACGCCTGGGCCTTCTAATGATTTTAGTGCCTTTTGGAGCCCATTTAAATGGTTATGTGAATTAGATATCTGTTTTAATGTTAATACTTTTAGGATATTTTATTTCAATTTTAATTACTTCTTATATCTCTTATTCATTTCCTTATTTCATTTCCTCACTGTGCTATTTTTCCCTGTTGGAGGCTTTGAGTTTATAGTATCTTGCTTTTCCAACTAGGGCTGTAGCTTAGCTAATAATAATAATAATAATAATAATAATAATAATAATAATAATAATAATAATAATAATAATAATAATAATAATAATAATAATAATAATAATAATAATAATAACGGTTACACTTTTAAATACCAATACCAAGATTGGAGACAGTTAAATAACTACAAGACAGCAATATATAAATCAATGAATATCCAAAGTTCTCTTAAGTACACTCAAATCTAAGCTAGGTAATTACTCTTAAGAATTATTTATGACTTACAAAGACACTTAACACGATACGGGCGACATCTGATTCTAAACAATGGTGATTCAAATAATACACTCTCTACAAAAATGAATATAATCTATATAGATTACCACACTTAGAAAGAATTTTGAAAATAACACAATATATCCCTTGGAATATCAAGTCTGAACATAACTCAGTTTAAGAGAAAATATGTTACGGTCTGAAAATTATATAATGTCTTGACTTTTAATGTTAAATCTGAAGGCTGCAATTCTCTATCTAACCCTGTAACCTTGGTGTCCACTTATATATTCATGTGTCCAGAGAGTATGATATTGTCCTCTGCTCAGGAACTTTAGTTTCTAATATGCGGCACTCACCTGAGCTTCTTATAACTGGTTTTAAGAGGCCAATAATGTTGAAAAGTGATGTTATCCGTAGGGCCAGGCGATTGGCATTGTATATTAGAAATAAGTCCTTGGCTTCTCATAAGTCCTACTATGAATGTGGATACCAGAAGATGTGGGTAATAAAGTTTTGAAGCAGACATAACAACTATTTGTGTTAGATCTACCGATATCTTGTCATAGATGATGCTATCTTTGATAGCCTTATTACCATTATGACTAAGATATAAGCAGATGATAGAAAGTCCTGTTTCTTATTTTTTTTTTTTTTTTTTTGGTTTTTGTTGGTGATTTCAATGCTAACCATAGCGAATGCTTAAATCCTTTTTTCCCTACCTATCGCCATGCCTTAAGAACTTCAAACTTAGCCTCTGAATCAGGTTGTGAGCAAATGATAAGTGTAGCTACTTATAGGTCTGGTAACTACTTGGACCACCTATACACTGACTCTCCTGGCGTTGTAACAAGTAAGGTTGGTTCTCTGGTTGGGATATCTGATCTTGCCTAGATTTCATTAGTAGAAAAGACTGAGCAGCCTGTCCCAGTTATATCTTACTCATGAAATATTTATATAAAATCTCAAGCAGACTGTAATGGGATTTGGCATGATCTTTGGTTCTTGAATTCTTCTCGATATTATAGTAGTGTTGATCCTAGAGTTCCTTTGTATGACATTCTAGTCAGCATAGTGTATAGGTGTATCCCTTCTTTTGTACTCAGGTACCGAGTGAAGGACAAACCATGGTTTAATGATTATTGGAGTCTTGCATATTTGGAAAATCAGTAGGCCTATCATCTTTGGGAAAGCACCAGATTAGATTTGACCTGGAATAATTATACTTACCCTAGATCTTTTGCTCAGAGAATTTATGCTTCAACATAAAAAAAATACAATCTAACCATAAAAGTAATCCTTTCTGGTAAATCTCAGGAGCAAAAGTGTTAGACTACCCTTAAATCTGTACTCTTTTGTGTAGCTGCAACAGTTCCGTCTTCACGTACACCAGATGGCTCTGTCACTTACTGTCCAATGAAGAAGGCAACCCTTTTAAGAAACTGGAACATCCTCATTCCCGTTTTCCTGAGGCTAACCTAACTAGTTTAACTTTTCGATCTCGTGAAATTAACGCTCTCTTGATGGACCTTGATGCTTATGGACTTGTAGATCCAAATGGTATTTTCCCTTTGTTTTTTAAAGACTGCAGATCTCTTAGCTCCAAAGCTATCTGTTATTTTGCGCTGGTTAGCAAGAAGATGAGCTTATAGCACTTGTTTGAGAACTGGTAATTTTACTCCACTAAATAAATGTGTTTGTGTTAGCTCAGGTCCAACAGATCACGACCAAATTCGATAACTCCCATATTATCTGTAGCTTTTTTAACATCGTTTGGCAAAACGTCTTAATAAGTTTGCTGAAGGTAATCATCTGTTCCTTAGTTTGCAATTTTGGTTTCATAAAGATTTTTTTTAGCATTTGATGCCCTTCTTATAATCGCCAATGCTGTACAGAAATTCCTTCATTGTGGTCAAAAAGTTTGTATGATAAGCCTTGATTTTAGTGCGGCCTTTGCTGGTGGTTATCATGAGGCCCCTTTTTCAAACTCAAACAGTAATGGATGGCAGAGTTGTTGATGGGCATCATAGTGAGTATAAGAATGTGATATCTGGTGTTCCTCGGTGTAGTGTTCCTAGTCCATTATTTTTCATACTATATGCACATGATATGTGGTTTGTTCAAGATAATAAGCTTGTTGCATATGCAGATAAGGTTACTCCCATAGCATCCATTCCATCTCCTGAATGTGGACCTTGGGTTGCTGAATCCGTTAATAGATATCTAGCTAATACCGGTGCATGATGGAAATTAGGTAATATGAAGTTGATTATCCGGATCTAAGCATTGATAATGTTTCTACAATTTTGTTTGACTTAGAATTTTAGGTTTGATTCTTGACATCAAATTTACTTTCGAGAAAAACATTGTGTTATTGTCTTTTTCAATTGCACAAAACATTGGCTTATTGAGAAAGTCTTTCAAGATTTTTGGTAATCAATCTATTTGGAAGAAATGTTTTAAGTCTTTTATTTTACCTTGTTTCGAGTATTGTTTGCCTATCTGGTCTTCAGCTGCTGAGTCTCAACTCAATTTGTTGGACTAGAACATACGGTCTTTTAAATTTCTCATTACTAATCTAAATATTAATGTCTAGCACAGTCATACAAATAGTTCATTATGAATGTTGCATAAGATTTTTTATAATTATAACCATCCTTCATATTCAAATCCTTACGAATAGTTTAATCCTGTCCGTAATACTAGGTAGGCAGTTAATTCAGTTAATTCTACTTATCAGGCCTTCTCTATTATGAGTATCAATACCACACAGTACTCTAGAAGTTTTATTCCTGCTATGACCAAGTTGTGGAATGATCTTCCTAATCCGGTACTTGAATCAGTAGAACTTTAAAAGTTCAAACTCGCGGCTAATATTTTTTTTTGTCTTTTTTTATGTTGAACAGGCTTACATAAGTATGACTATAGTTTATAAATCGAATAACTGTTTAAATGTTGTTTTGTTTTTTAAATATTTTATCTTAAGTCTCAATACTACTTAAATTGTTTTTTATTTTCCTTATTTCCTCTCCTTACTGGGCTGTTTTTCCCTTTTTGTTCCCTTAGGCTAATAGAATCTTGCTTTTCCAATTGGGGTTGTAGCGCATCTAGTAATGCTAAAAATAATAATGTGTATGTTAGCATTACTCTTCATCATTCACTAAACATTTTGTGTTGATCCAATGAGTAAATTTAAGAAACAATATATTCCTAAATTTAAATGTTATTTTATATATATATATATATATATATATATAATATATATATATATATATATATATATATGTATATAAATACGTATATATATATATATATATATATATATATATAAGTGTATGTATTTATCAACCCACTCTTCTTATACTAGAAAAAATGGATCCATTTCAAGTATTTTGGATAAGTTAAAATGGCACGGAAAAAGTAAACGATGATGAAGGTACTTTTCATCTAATGAAAAATATCTAAATACAATATTTATGTGTAACTTACATAACCGTCATATAGCATCATAGAATTCAGTTGGCTGTTAGAATAGGAAGAAGAAAAAAAGTATCTAACTAATGCCGGTAATGAAGAAATTGTTAAAAACAGAGACGACACATAATCTGGCAGACTTTTCAAATAAAAAAATTGTCTTTTTAGAACGCAATGATAAACTACCTCCAAATATAAGCAGTATTTATAAAGTGCTATAGACTAATTTTCTACATGACACAGATAATCTAAGACATCTTTCAACATCTGCCATTCATTAAAGTTCAAACTTTCATACCATATTTTTGAGGGAGGATAGGTGACGGTGGTTGTGCTGGTTTATTTTTCACTTGTATATCCAGAATATATTATCAATTTTTATTTTATAGAAATCCTAGAGAAAATACATTAAATTTGAAA
>NC_090740.1:97796300-97803800 GCF_036898095.1 Palaemon carinicauda | reverse complement strand
GAGTTATATACATACACATACACACACACACACACACACACACATATATATATATATATTATATATGTGTGTGTGTGTGTGTGTGTGAGTGTGTGTGTGTTTGTATATATATATATATATATATATATAGTATATTTCATTTTCTACCAAATAATGAAAAGTATATAGGCATTTATTTTCTTCCTAATTCTGATATGTAAATAAATCTTGTGAATGTTTGATAGTGATATTCATTATGTTTATTGTTATATTTTTTTTGTACTGTCTATGAAATTTTGGTTTGAAAGCTATTTATTTTCTTTTACTCCAAAGTCTTCCTTGTTGGTAATGTTGTTATGAAGCAAAAATTAAGAGCTGTTTACTTTGTTTTTTGTAAGTCACTTAATATAAAATACTTTCTCACCAGTGTAATTAATCTGTTATTATATATTTCGATACTCCATAACTAGACCTTACAGTATAGTTAGGTTTCTATATACAGGGCCATAGGGTGGAAAGTGATTTAAAAGGGGACTGCAATTGGAGCTGGTGGGCTGGGGCTGAATGTACGTATGGGAGTGGAGGGGGGCAGGGGGTGGGGAGGAGGGGGCGTCACTAGGAATTCTGACCTGGGGTGGCAGTTAGGCATATGAGAGCCCTGCTGTAGTGCCTCAATTCACTTTGCTTCAATGTATAGTACGAATCAGTTATCTTATTTTTGTTGAAACGAAAACTTCTTGAGTCTTTTGAGGCAGCTAAGAACATGTTTTTTACGGAATATCTTTTTATTATGCTGCGCTGAACATCTTCATTTTATTGTCATGATATTTCTCATAAGACGAGACGTTAAGCATTCGGCGTTTATTTCCAATGGAGAAGTTTTGGATATCATCCCCATAATGTCCATTTAAGTTATATCACAAGATAATGGCTTGCGGAACTCTGGCCCTTACTCCTGATTGGTCGAATTAATGTCGTCAAACCGAAGACTGAAGCCACAAGGCTGAAAAGAATTTTATGATATTGATATCACGCATCATTAAATTACAACAATGGTTTGACAGGTGAAAGATAAAACGTTTAACCTTAAGAATCCCATTTGCCAAAATATACAATAATATATGGAAAACCAAAAGGGAGGGATACATTTAACTACGGTAATATTAAAAAAAAATCATGCAATGTAGTTTTATAATTATAAACATTTAGTCAACCAACCCGAATCCATGTACATCTAAGCATATACCATTCGTTTAAGACCTGTAAGCACATGTAGTTAAAACGGTCAAATAATGCACTTGCTCGAAGTTGCAATACAAAATGACTACTTACTGTTCCATCAAGTCTTTTATGCCCCTTGGTATTTTATGTTTTCTATCACAAATAACTTCTTTTATTTCAAATCTTTTATATAAGTATCGATTTGTCTGTTGAGCATTATCCATGTCTATACACCCACTCACACACATATTCTATACGTATATATATATATATATATATATATATATCTGTGTGTGTACACACACACACACACACACACACACACATATATATATATATATATATATATACGTAAATATATATATATATATATATATATATCCTATGTCAACGGATAATGAGACATCAGAGATTTTTTTTTTTTATTACAAAAGGGTTCGTGAATGCAGCCGATGCTCTCAGGTGAGTACCTTGTGTACTAACCGTTCGAATGGTACTGACTAACCCTCTTAAGCAAGATGCAATCTTGCTCCATCAACATAGAAAATTGTTAAGTTTCGTGGAATTCTCAACTGTGATGGAAATATACTGTCAAATACGCGGCATTATGATTCTAGGGTCACGTCACGTTTAACAGAGTTCAGTGATCGCGCCCTCCTAGTTATGACACTGATAGTCATCGGAAAGGGATCATTAACTTTTTATGTGAAACACATATTTTGTATACAAGGATTAGGACACACACACACACACACACACACACCACATATATATATATATATATATATAAGCAATTTAAAATCCTTGACTTTTTATACTTAATGCAATAGTATTAAGCCTATGGATTACTCTATTTAAGATATTCGCATCATAGTTAAAACCAAATACAAATAAAACGACTTCCCATTAAATGTTATAGAATTGTATTTGCATTCCAGAAATAAGACGATATTGAAAATATAAAAGCTGTAAAAAATAAGATAAAATTGGAACTGGAAAACATGACAGATATATAATAAAATCGTAGTTAAAAATACACAGGCTCAAAAAACTAGTAGCCATAGCTTGATTAATATTGGAATGACATCATAGCGATTTTTTTTTTTTTTTTTTTTTTTGTCAGTAATGTGTTTTTTAGTAAAACCATCAAGAAGGTCTAGAGGCATTTTGTGACAGTTATATTGTACATAAATATAATCGAAATATGTAATTTTGCTGTTGCCACAGTCTGCTGTTAGATGACAGGATATTGCATCTAAGACTCTTTCCCTGTGAAAAGGTGACGTTTCAAACTCTAGCCTTCATCCCGAAAAAAAATCGTTTTGCTTTGAGGCCAACACAGAGCCACCTATCAGATTAGCTCTGTCGGTATCCTATTGGAGAGAACAAAGATGTATTTTGAATTTGGGTCTTCAATAGATAGGAAAGCAGATGAGGCCTAAAAGAAAAGCTCTGAATTCAGAGAGCGGCTGTCGTGTAAGAATTGTTCATACACTTATTAATGATATCGATACTAGGGCAAAGAAGAACAAGCAAAAGGAGAGATGGATATTTTATAGGAACAAAATATGAAAAAAAGGTATCGTTGGATTGAACACTTTAGTGAGGTTATGAATAGGAGATATGAAGGGAATAGTTTGATTGACATACTTGAAGCAGAAGAAGACCTTGATAGGCCTATGAATAAATTCAGATATTTTGAAGTCGAAGCTATGGTTAAAAAACTCAAGAGACGGAGAGCCCTGGATACAATGGAATAACCGCTTAGATAATATTGCCCGTAAATGCAATAACTCCTAGAATACGTACAAGATTATTTTGTAGAATGTGGCGTGAAGAAGTAAAACAAGATGAATAGGAGCTAGGAGTACTGTTAAAAATGGAAGAAAAAAAAAAAGCTGACAGAATGCAATAATTTCAAACATCATATCTGTCAGTTGCCATGGAAATATGTAGTATGCTCATTCTAAAGAGGTTGGATAGAAAATTGATGAAAATCTAAGAGATGAACAAGCCGGATTTAGGAAATTTAGAAGGTGTACTGACCCAATTCTAATTATAAGATATTTTGAGCAATGCGGAGGATCTAAAAGATCCACCTTTGATGTCATTTGTGGAGTGCGAAAAAGTCTTTAATAGTGTGCACTGGCCATTTTTGAGGAGAGCCATGTGTCATTAAGAAAAAGGTCTTAAATAATTAAATTTGATTCAATGTGTCCATGAGCATACCAAGATCGAAGTTAATGTTAGTGGAGTCCTGTCAAATAACTTTCCAGCGACCATTGGAGTACTCCACGGAAATGTGATGTCACCTATATTTCTTATCCTTCTCATGGATTTAAAAATGTATAAAACACTTGGTGGTGGTAGAGAGGTATTGGATTAGATTGTTAGAAGGAAATTTGGTGATCTAGAGTAAGCTTATGACACATCCTTAATAGCAGAGTGCCACAGGACATGCAAAGCTTGCTTAATAAAATTCATGAAATATTAAAAGAGGTTGGACGTAGGATGAATAGAAGAACGACAGAGATGATGAGAACGGAATATGCAATGACAAATGAAAAATCATTGGAACGAGAAAGAATTAATGTAGTGAAATCACTTTGATCTCTAGAATTGTAGTGTGATAAAAAATAGAAATTGCAAATCGAACAATGGCTAGGTTAAATGAACTTTAGAAATCAAATCAACTAAAATTACATATAAAGATCAAGGTCTATAGAAGTTTACTGAGACTGGTGTTACTCTATGGACATGAGTCGTGCTATGACAATGAAACAATAACCAACAGATGTTGTAGTTTTGAAATCCAACCACTCAAAAGAATATTGGAAGTTAAATGGCAAGGCAGGATTAGGAATGAAACTATAAGAGAGATTACTCAATTCCCATATATGGAGGACATCATGGTGTTCCAAAAGGCACTAAAAGATTTGGAAGATCCAGGTCTACATGGCTGAGGACTATAAAAGGTGAAGTAGAAGACGATGGAAAGAGAAGTTTCCATTTAAAAGCTCAAGATAGAGACGACTGGCAAAATCTTACATGGGGCCTTTCCGTCCATAGGCGTAGGAGATGGTGATGGTGGTACGCAATATATGGTAGTATATGGGAAGGTCGGAGCAACCTCGCTTGGCATATGATAGTTGTGTAGTGATCACATAAATTTTATCAAACAACAATGAATTTTCTTCTTATATCAATTGAATTAGTGGGACTTTTTTACATGTTCAGGAATTACCATGAAATTCAGTTTTACCAATCCTATATTTAGAAATATACACAATGATAAATACCAATTTCATTATTTTTATCATCCTGCATTATTAGGTTACAAAAAAAATCTAACTCATTAAGAAACGAATATGAAACAGTATTGGCGTAATGCAATATTTACGAAAAAAAAGATAAAGATCATGTGTAATGAGAGAATATTCTATCTAATTAAGCTTATCAATTTACTAAACAGAAAAGTGTTTGCAGCTGATTTCTTTTATATCTATCATTCACCTTAAAAGTCAGACTTATACATTTTAATTGGCGGGACAAATGCATAGGCAGAATCCCTTCTACCTCTAAAAGTCAAAACCATTAAGGGTAGTATTTGAGTTCTATAGTATGGTAAAAGGTTCTTGATATAATGTGAAAGTACAAATAATACATATTCTGCGTCCTTTTTTGTTTTTCATGGGAAGAGCAACATATATAGCTATGAGCATCGTGTGTAGCTATCGAGTTATCTCTCTTATAGTTTCATTTCTAATCATATCCTGCCATTTAATTCCTAACATCCTTCTGAGGGTTTCATTCTCAAAACTACTAAACCTACTAGATATTGTTTCATTGTCGTACCATGATTCATGTCCATGGAGTAATACCGATCTCACTAAACTGATATATAGTTTGATTGTTATATTAAATTTTAGGCGATATGATTTCCAAATTTTACTTAACCTAGCCACTGTCTCATTTGCTTTATTCATTCTTTCACTAAACTCTATTTCTAAAGACCCTGTATTGGATATCATAGTTCCTAAATACTGAAATGATTGTACCTCATTAATTTTTTCTACTTCCCATGATATTTCATATTCCATTGCATATTCCGTTGTCATCATTTCATCATTTCTATCTTTCTTTTATTTATCATCAGCCCAACCTCGCGTGATATTTTATGCATACTGGTAAGCAGGCAACAAATCCTGTGGTTTTCTCCTAATAGGGAGAACATCACCAGCATACTCTAGGTTGCTAAATTTCTATCAACAATTCAGTCCAATTCTTCTCCATTATCTGTGACTGTTCTACATATTACAAAATTCATGAGAAGGATAAACAACAGAGATGACAACACATTCCCTTGGAGCACTTCGCTGTTTACTGGAAACTCATTTGATAAGATTCCATTAACATACTTTGCACGTGCTATACACATGAACTGAATTTACATATTTAAGAGGAATTCCACAATAACGCAGGACTTTCCGGTGCACTCTATCTACGAATTGCTGTACAACATGTCCCAAAATTAAAATTTGGTTATTGCAACTTCTACCTTTTTTAAATCCCAGTAGTTCATCTCTCACCGTTTCGTCAATCTTTCACTCGAGTCTCTTAAGAATAAGCATAACCTATATTTTCATAAGAACTGACGCAAGTGTTATGCGTATGTAATTATTGTAATCAGTCAGTTCTCCTTGTTTTGCTATTTTCACTGAAACGCCTAACTCCCATTCATCAGGTTTTGATTTTTCATGCCACATTAAAACAAAATAATCTTGTAAGTAGTCTGGGAGTCTCTTAATTTTCAACCAGTATCATCTCGGCAGTTATTCCATCGTATCCCGGGCCTTTCCATCTCTTTAGTTCTTTTAAGGAAACCTTTGACTTCAAACACACTGAATTCATTTATGGGCACATCAAGGTTTTCATCAGCTTCGGGTATATCAATCAAATTACTCCCCTCATATGTCTTATTCATAACCTCACTAAAATGTTCTTCGTAAAATAACCAAGAAAAATTGGCCAGGAAAATATTCATTTGGCATCATAGAATATCCTTTTATCATAATCTACCCGTGATTCCTTCCCAGCACCACCTCATTACTACTGTAATTAGAGACAGTCCGAAAACAAGAAAAGAAAATGAAAGCTATTCTGTTTGAGTAATTCGACAGTAGATTTTTTGTAAACGAAGAGATTTCCTCATCACCATTTCTTATCCCACATTTGTACCTATATATTTCAAGTAAAAGTAGTGACTCATTTCATTATGAATGATGTTTTTATTAAAGAATACCCTTCTACCAATATCAATATAATTCAAGAAATGGAACTAATAACCAATATATTAAGCGGTTTCTTGTTTGTAAGGATAAACTCATAAGATATAATCAAGAGTGTTATTCAATTTTCGAATAAAAGTTTGGTTTAAAGTTCGCTTAAAACTCTTCAATTTTTGATATTCCATTTCCTATTACATGATTAGACGAATATTCAATCCTTAATTTGCTAGTGTTTCTTGCAATAAAATCTTTGAACAAATGAACAACACCTATCAAGATAAATCTCTAGTATAAAACGCAATTGATATTATTTTTCTGTAACTTTTTATTTATTTAACTTATTTATCTTATCAACTGAGATTCTGTTACGGTATTTCATAAATCTATAATTTTTCAAAGCATATTATATTCAATTGGATATTTTGTTAACATTTTTTCCAATAATCGCCTAATGTTCCTTTGATATTATATACAAAAACTTTCAATTATTGAACGGAAAAACCGGATGCTATAATTCCAATTAATTTAACAGGTAGAAATAGCGCTGAGGAATAAAAAAAACAATAAAAAAAAAACAACCAAGAGAAATAATGAACGAATATTTTGAGATATTCTAGGAACTGTAAGAACATAAATAAACTATAAAAAGGGACTTACGTCAACCTGTTCAACGTAGAACCAAAAAAAAAAAAAAAAAAAAAAAAACATTTGAAGTTACAACAATTCAATTAACTAAACGAAAGCAGCGGAAATTACCATCTACATGAAAAATAAAAAGCCTTTAAATAATTATTCTTAGCATATGAGGGCAATCAAGGGAGTTAAAAGTTAACACAAAGATACACACACTCTCTCTTTCTTACACACACACACACACACACACACACACATACATATATATATATATATATATATATATATATATATATATATATATATATATATATATATATATATATATATATATATATATATATATATATATATATATATATATATATATATATATATA
>NC_090740.1:97783800-97786300 GCF_036898095.1 Palaemon carinicauda | reverse complement strand
TATATATATATATATATATATATATATATATATATATATATATATATGTATATATATATATATATATATATATATATATATATATATATATATGTGTGTGTGTATATATATATATATATATATATATATATATATATATATATATATATATATATATATATATATATATATATATATATATATATATATATATATATATACAGAGAGAGAGAGAGAGAGAGAGAGAGAGAGAGAGAGAGAGAGAGAGAGAGAGAGAGAGAGAGAGAGAGAGAGAGAGCCTAGCAATGCATAGGAGACAGAAGAGATCTAACATGTTCATATATTAATTTCCAGTGAAACAAGTGATTGTATTATTTTCATAGTGTCATTTTTACTTTTTTGTTTTTAAAATCAGATTTGATATTGCGAGAGATTGTTTTTTGGCATTATTCTTGTTTTGTTTCTTTATAAATATATTTATTTTTTGTAAAGTGTGTATTTTGTCGATCATCAATACTTATTTACAATGCTTTGCTCGTATTTCCTGACTAACAACCAATGTAAAAAGTTGAATTAAGAATAGTTCTTATAAAAGTAAAGTAATCACCAAGGTTTGCATTGAGTGCAAAGTAAAAAGACCTTTTAAATATTCAGTGTTCTTATATATTTTTGTCTGAGAGTTTCATAATATTCTCAGAACTTTTGGTTATTTTTCTTGATTATCATATCATGTAATATCATATATGATAGTTTGGGAACTCCGGAATTTACGCAATTCGCTAACTGTTATATGTATATTTTGCTGTCCAGACCCTGGGATCGAGCAAGTCTGTTTAACATATTTGTGATGAGATGCCTGTGTTTTGATTAATGGTTTGACAGGTTTAGCTTTGATAAGATTCTCTGTATTGAGAAGATATATTTTGGGAGAGGTATATTTTTTGGTAAAGTATAAAATGGTGTGATTGAATGTACAGGAGGGTTTGAAAAACCCCAATTACTCAGGAATTGCGGGATGCTATTGTACCTAGGCTTAGTGGCTCAGTATTTTAAATGGCATAAGGTGGCCATGCAAATGGTAGGATATTGAAAACCGATGTCTAGATTTTAGACCAAGAAGATTAGATAAATTCAGGAAATTTCCTAGTTAAATATAAGGCAGTAGCTCCCAAACTTTTGCAGAAGGCTATAGCAAAATTCGTAGAAAACATAGTATCAAAGGACCAAAAAATTGAAGGAATGAGAACAGAAACGAATTTAGAGGCTGAGATTAGACGAATTGCAGAGCAAAAGAATTAGATTAGGTTGAAGATAATGGCAAAGCGGGAAGACAGAGAGAGGAGAGGTAAGATAAATTGCAAAACGGGAAGAAAAAGAGAGAGAAGAGTCAACAGATATTGCAAGAAGAGATAGAGCAATGGAAGAAAAAGAAAGAGAAGAAGCAAGAGGAGTTGCAAGACAGGCAAGTGATTTGGAGCTGTAAAATGCTCGTGCTAGTTTTGCCAACTCAACATGATCCCATCTTTGATGTGCCGAAGGCAAAGAAGATGATCCTGATATTCATGACAGAGGCTCCTGACGAGTTTTGTGATCATTTTGAAACGTCGTGTTGACAATGGAATGTCAAGAATATAAATGGTCTCTTACTGCAGTGTCCTTATTGGAAAAGGACGCAGTGCATATCTTGCCCTGTCTCAGGACCAGAGGATGCAGTATCACGAAGTTAAGAGGAGTGTGCTGAAAGTGTATCAGATGACCCTTGAATCCTATGATGAAAGATTCCGAGATTTGCTGAAGGACGAGAAAATGACTTTCCAGGATTAGGCTTATAAGGTATGACAACGTTTTAAGAGAAGGATAGAGGTTGCTAAAGTGAGAGAAATGGCTGATTTATAAGAACTACTAATGCTGGAACAAAATTTACGCAGAATTCCTGAACATATTCGAACGTACTCGAGTTGAAGAAAAAGAGGTGAAGAAACTTGATAAGGCTGCTTCGCTGAGTGAATATTATATTGTCAGTCATAAACCCTCCTCATGCATTAAGTTTCAGCCGTCGTTCCGAAAACGTGTCAAGTTTTTGCCGAGCCATGGCAACTAGTTCAGTAATAAATATGGAAATAAGTTCAATAGTTACGGCAGAAGTATAACTGATAATGAGATTGGAACTATCCATTCATAAAAAGGCAAGGAAGAAATTCTTCACCCTGTCTGCTTTATGTCATCGAATATGAAGGAATATATTAATTTTTGTAAAGTGTATATCATTCCGTTAATCAATATTTATTTCAAGGGCTTCACACGTATCCCCTGACTAAGATGTAAATTAAGGGGTTGATTTAAGAATAGTTCCTATTAAACGTGATATAATCACAAAGTTTGGTTTTGAATACAAAGTAAAGACTTTTTTTATATGCATTTATCATATATATTATTGTATAATATCGTAAAAGATTCTCAAAACTCGTAGTTACTTTTAATGTGTATCGGACTATGTGATATAAAACAGGTGACATTGGGA
>NC_090740.1:97762446-97772446 GCF_036898095.1 Palaemon carinicauda | reverse complement strand
ATCAACTCTATCATACGCTTTCTCCAGATCCATAAACGCAACATACGCCTCCTTACCTTTTGCTAAATATTTCCCGAATATCTGCCTTACTGTAAAAATCTGATTCATACAACCCCTACCTCCTCTAAAACCACCCTGTATTTCTAAGATTGCATTCTCTGTTTTATCCTTGATCCTATTAATCATTACTCTACTATATGCTTTTCCAACTACACTTAACAAACTAATACCTCTTGAATTACAACACTCATGCACACCTCTCTTACCCTTATATAGTGTTACAATACATGCACAAACCCAATCAACTGGTACCATTGACAACACAAAACACATATTAAACAATCTCACCAACCATTCATGTACAGTCACACCCCCTTCCTTCAACATCTCAGCTCTCACACCATCCATACCAGATGCTTTTCCTACTCTCGTTTCATCTAGTGCTCCCTTCACTTCATCTATTGTAATCTCTCTCTCATTCTCATCTCCCATCACTGGCACCTCAACACCTGCAACAGCAATTATATCTGCCTCCCTATTATCCTCAACATTCAGTAAACTTTCAAAATATTCCGCCTATCTTTTCCTTGCCTCTTCTCCTTTTAACAACCTCCCATTTCCATCTTTCACTGTCTCTTCAATTCTTGCGCCAGCCTTCCTTACTCTCTTCACTTCTTTCCATGTCTATGTATATATATATATATACATATATATATATATATATATATATATATATATATATATATATATATATATATATATATATATATATATATATATATATATATATATATATATATATATATATATATATATGTATATATATATATATATATATATATATATATATATATATATATATATATATATATATATATATATATATATATATATATATATATATATATATATATATATATATATATATATATATATATATATATATATATATATATATCCATACACATATACATATATATATATATATATATATATATATATATATATATATATATATATATATATATATATATATATATATATATATATATATATATATATATCCATATATATATATATATATATATATATATATATATATATATATATATATATATATATATATATATATATATATATATATATATATATATATACATATATATGTGTAATAATTAATATTACATGTTTAAAACACATGACGTAATGTGTCATTTTGGATGAAGATGCTAGCCATGGGACTTGCTGTAGTCATTCAAATCATAAACAGGACGCACAATGCAGCCTCAACAATGTAACATTTTTTTTAAACGTCAACATCAATGCATCAGCGTGTGAAAGTTTGTGACGTCACCGGATGCAGGTGTCTTCCGAGATTGTGACAAAACTGCTATATAAACTAAGCATACGATATCTGTGATATCGATAATTTAGTCAGTTCATACCTATACTTCACCAGAATTGGTCATCTGACCAAACCAGCTCCCTCCAGTGATGGAGATGTTTAACTCCATTGTTTTTAACAAAAAAATACTTTTTAAAGCTAATAAGATGTACTTCGTTATTCAGCTATACACATCTTAAACAACACATACTCAATGTGTGCTTATAAAAGTAGCACACTAATAAATGGTGGCAGCGGTTAAACCCTAAGAATTAGAGAAAGATCTTCAAGCCTACAAAATATAAGCTGTAAAACCTGAGAAAGATCTTCAAGACTTCAAAATAAAAGCTGTAAAACCAGAGAAAGATTTTCAAGAACTCAACATTATCTACATGAATCTACAATTTTGACTAAGTAATATAGTCCATCGAAATAGTTAACATTAATGAATGTTATGAATACAAACCAATGAACTGGATCTTCAATCAACATCCTAGGAAACCCAAGGACTGGCGTTCAACGTTTGCAAAACATACCCAGGAAGCACTACATTCAACAAGAAACTCAAACGATACATCGCTAACAAAACATCAAGAGAGAGAGAGAGGATGTGTCGACATCACACAGACCCATATATAAGCTAAGTACAAATTTTTGAATTCATTCCAGTTTGGGCAGTGAAGTGTAGTTATCACGAGTCGTTAGTCGATTATTACTGGGGTGAGTGAATTGCTAATCTTTTGTTTCCGTTCATTAAAGGAAACTGTGTTCAACTCCGAATTCTCATCTATAATTTTTCTCTCTTTGTGCTAATTCCTTTTTCTTTCAGAAATTCTCGGGAAATGTTTTGGGATTAGTAACATTGTTTGGGGAATTTTGTTATACATATGCGTTTACGCAGTGGACGTCTGTACTCATATAGATATTTTGATAGAATTGCAAGGGGATGAAGAGATAGGAAAAGAAATACAGCAGTCATGACTCCCCTGTGAGCCCTACCCCTGGACCTAGTGGCGTAGGCCAGACTAATCCTCCTCCAATTGTGACGCTTGTAAATGCCAGGTCAGCAATCTTTCCTTTTCAGGGTCGGGTCAACGGGTTCTTGCCACAAAATGTGGAGTCATGGATTTCATCCGTCGATGCCCATTTAAATGCCAAACAAATCGTAGACCCTTTTGTACAATTACAAGAAGCTAAAAGTTTTATAGATTTTTCTATGGGGGATGCGAGTGCGTATTTAAGAGGTGTTTCATTTCAAGAAGCAGTTACCTGGGATGATTTCAAAGTTAGGTTACGCGCGGTCTATGGGGGTAAGGAAGCCTTGGATGTAGTATTAACGTTACGAAATACATTTAATCAAGCCACTATGAATCGGCTTAATGTTATTGAGAGAGCAGCTCTCATAGCTGATAGGCTTAATGAATATCAGGACATTTTAGGTCATTCCACTTGGGTTACTAGCGATAACATCTCTGTGAAAGATTTTTACGATTAATGTATTTAACTTGCATGACACTTATGTTGCCTGAAGCTTTAGTGCGGTGTTTTGATAAGAAGTTAACGCCTGCAAGTACGGAATTGGATGTCTATAAACAGATAAAGAAACACATGTCCAAGTGTCCAGATCTCGATCCCGTGTTAACTCAAGTTTTTGCAAAGAATGAAACAAAGCCACAAACAGTAAACGTAGTTAGCAGTCAAGTAGCGGGAATGACGTGTTATAATTGCAAACGTCAAGGTCACTTAAGCGCGGACTGCAGAACGAAATTTTGCTCGATTCACAACAGTGCAACACATTCATATAGCCAATTTTACTCGCGTAAGACACAACAGAATCCCAGAAATACACAGTCAATTCCACAGTCAGTTCCATATGGAAATAAAAAGAAAAATTCTCATTTTAACAATAAGAAGAAACAACCAAATGTCAATGCAGTTCAGAGTCCAAAACAAACAAACACTTCTTCGAATATCGCTGAGCCTGGGTCGTCAAACCAGACCTCGCAAGGTCAGACTAATTTTCAGAATGTGCAGAGCAAAGCAAATACCACATAGTTAACTCTAGAGGGGAAGAGAGTGATGTTGGGTCAAGGTCATTCATGTCAACATCAATAGTATTGAATAATCAATTTAATGTTTTATCAGATAAATGTGAGACAATAGATTTTCTTATGAAACACACGGCCGAATTAAGTAAAACAGTGCATGCTCCCGTAGATTTGCAACGAATTCATACAATAATAAGCCAAAATGAGTTACGGCCAACCTTATATGCTGTAAATTTAGAACACAAATCCTTTACGTTATTTTTTGACTCTGGTAGTCCACGTAATATCATGGATTTGAAGACACATCATTTGTTGTTTTCGAACTTTCCGATTGAAAAATCCGAAATTAGACTTTCGGGTATAGGAAATAATGAATTAAATGTCATAGACATAACTCATGTTCAGTTCAAAGTCGGTAAACGCACGTTTGCCGATACGTTTGTTGTTGTAAAAAACATTAATATGTATCCAGCTGTAATTATAGGATACCCATCTATGGGAAATCAAAACATTATCTTAGCCCCTGCCAAGCACGACGTGTATATCAAAGGGAAATTCTATAAGTCTTCTAATACCTTAAAATCAGTTTTGGATAAAAAGGAGACGACAAATGTAACCGTAACGTACGTTGAAGAACCAATACCTTGTCTCACTAATAAAGAAATAATATACGCGACCCAGCAGAATTCTCGTTCACCCGTAATATCATCTTGCACGCAATCTATCGAACCAAACGTACCTTCGAATTTAATAGTGCAAATAAAGAAAACATTACCGGGATCTGAAATACTAATCCTTTCCGATACTTTGAAAACTAACGGATTGTCTGTCACACAAGCTATTTATACAGTAGGCTCACATCAAAAATGTAATATTGAAGTCTGTAATCATTTAAATAACACTTTAGTAATTCACAAAAATCAACATATCTTGGATGTAGAAGTTTATAAACATCGTATTCTTACCATTGCTGAAATCAATCACTTTCAATCAGTTGCGGATGAATCCCTTTTGCGATCTATTAAAAATGAAATCAATAAAGACATTCAAGACGAAGAAATTCAGCAGAAAATTTTTGAACTTTTACCTAAATATCATGATGTTTTTTCCACTACGGATGGATCCTTAGAAAAACAGATGTGATCGAGCATCAAATAAGGTTAAAGGACAAGTAGAAAATTATCTATGTACCCTCGTACAGACTCCCTATGAAATTCCAGAATGAAATAAATGATGAAGTAGGTAAAATGCTAGAAGAAGGAGTCATTAGGAAATCAAACAGCCCTTATAATTTTCCTTTAATAGTTGTACCGAAAAAAGATCGAACATGGCGTATTTGCGTCGACTTTCGTCGTCTAAACGAGGAAACGATCCCTGATCGATTCCCAGTGCCATGTACTGACGATATTTTGTCTTTGTTAGGTCAGAATAAATATTTTACCAGTTTAGATTTACTTAAAGGCTTTCACCAGATATCATAAGAAGAAGATAGTATCCCATACACAGCCTTCAGCACAGCCAGGGGACATTATGAATTTTTACGGATGCCTTTTGGTTTACGTTGTGCTCCTATAACATTTACAAGAATAATTAACCTAGTGTTTGGAGACTTGTTAGGGGATATATTGCATGCCTATAGGGATGATCTTGTAATCTTTTCCAACACCTTAGAAGAACATCTACGTAAGTTAAAACTAGTACTACAGAGATTAAGACAACATAACTTAAGGGTAAAGATTAGTAAGTGTGAATTTTTCAAAACAGAATTAATATATTTGGGTTTCATGGTGTCAAGCCAAAGTCTTAAAGTAGTCCATGATAAGGTGTCGGCTATACGTAATTTTCCCATACCTACTAATGTCAAGGGAATACAGCAATTTCTGGGTTGTAGTGGATATTACAGGCGTTTTATACGCAACTATTCGATAATAGCCGCTCCTTTAACTGATCTTACGAAGAAGGGCGTAGATTTCATATGGTCTGAGCAACATCAACAGGCGTTTAATACTTTGAAAGATGAACTGTGTAGTTCTCCTTTCTTAAAATTTCCTGACTTCGGTAAGGAATTCTTCATTGCAACAGACGCCTCAGACTTAGGAGTAGGAGGGGTATTGCTTCAGCAATATGATAAACAATTTTTCCCGATAGCTTTCTATTCTCGAAAATTGAGAACTTCCGAAAGTAAGTATGCAGTAATAGACAAGGAAGGGCTAGCTATTGTTAATTCACTAGTGCATTTCAAGTTCATAATTTATGGTTATCCCGTTAAGGTTCTTACTGACCATAAACCACTAACAGAGTTCTTTAAAGGCTTCAACCACAGCTCTAAACGAACTCGGTGGCATTTGATCATTCAAGATTTTGGCGCAAGAATCGGGTATTTACCTGGGAAAGCAAATATCATTGCGGATGCATTATCACGCAACCCCGTGTCATCTTGTACGGAGCCTTTAGCTGAATTAATAGATATATCAACATCCATGCCTATTATTAAAAAGATATCTGAACAAGAAGATTTAGGCTGGAGCGCTGAACTGTTACAGACTGAGCAAAGAAAAGATCAGAAAATAGAAACAATTATAAATGCTTTGAAAGGCAATCATAAGGAAAAGGAATATATAAAGTATAAGCAGCAGAATTATATAATCAAAGATAATATTCTGTGTAGGACTGTGACAAGGAAAACCCACAATACACCACATGTAACTAACGACCAGGTAGAAGTACCAATCTCACTTATTTCCACTGTCCTGAATTGGTTGCATTCAAATCCATTACATGGACACCCAGGGTTCTCATTAATGTCACAGAAAGCCAAATCATTGTTTTATTGGCATACGATGCTTACAGATATAAAAAAGACACATAGCTAATTGTCGCACATGTCAGGAAAACAAAGGGCATACGAAAACACCTGTCAGCCTAGGAGCTTATCCTGTGCCCAATCAACCCTTTGAAAGAATACATTTAGATTTGTTAACAGGATTTTACGAGTCAGACAGAGGAAATAAGCACCTCTTAGTAATTATAGATGCTTTAACTCGATATACAGAACTAATAGCGCTTAAAACTAAAACTGCGATTGAATGCGCTAGGAAATTTTATGAGTGTTACATTTGTAAACATGGAATTCCACACATGATAATCTCAGACTCGGGTGGTGAATTTAATAATCACTTTCTTACCTCATTGTGTGAATTCCTCAGCATAAAGAAAATAAATACCATGATATATCACCCAGAGTCGAATGGGCTAGTGGAAAGAGCAAATAGGAAGATATTAAATATATTAAGAGTAACACTAGGGGGATCAGACCCTAACTGGGATATTGCAATACCGGCGGCACTGAGTACTCTGAATCATTCATATCATATATCAATTAAAATGTCACCGCATGAAGCATTGTATGGTACCCCAGTTAGAACGCCTTTCCATGTATTAACGCCTACAACTAATCTATAAAATCCTTTAAAAGAATGTATAAATGCAAGTATAAGTCGATATGATATCCTTCGAAAGAATTTAGAAGAATCACAAATCATAATGAAAAGGAATCATGATAAAACAGCGAAACCAAATAAAACATATACCGTGGGGGATAACGTATATATTCAAATCAATGTACGAAAAGGGCTCAATTATAAACTAACACCTAAGTTTGAAGGCCCATTTAACATTTTGGAAACATTAACGGCCAATAGGTTTAGAGTTCAAAACGTATCCCAACCCACGGATGAGAGAATAGTACCATTGGCTCACATAAGAAATTAAAAAGAAAAGAGAGGAAAAGAAGTGAGGGAAAATTGTGATTAAAAGTTTTCTTTTTAATACAGGAGTAATTACATATATTTTTCTCGTTACAGGTTTCCAAGATGAATTTTTTGTTGTTGGGAGTGATATTGTTCGCTCAGACATTTTTCTCGTGTGGGATGAGCTCTAAAACTAAAGGTATAAATTTTAAATATGGCACTATAGTTGAAAGACAAGAAGACGTTTTTATTACATCAACCAACGTAGTTGTAGAAGTGAATATGCAAGCAATTTTTCTTCAAGAGAATGATGTCACTAGCTTAAGAACCGCCATTTCAAGGTTTTCTGCCTCATTGGATGAGTTGCATAGAAGACATTTTCATTTGACTACAGAGAGTTTGCTTGGATCAACATTAAAAGTTGCAGAGATGCTATCTGATGACTTGAAAAATAAGACTTACGAGACAGGATCTTTGGCTTATGACCTTTTGATGTGGACTGTAGGACACGAACATAAAGAAAGACCAAATCCGTTTATTTATGCTGCATTAAACATCTTTGGGTCTGTTGCAAGTTTAGGTTTAGGAATTTCCAATCGTCTTAAAATTAGTAATCAAAATAAGAAAATTGAGTTCTTGAGACATGAAGATGAATTGATTATGTCAGAACTAAGGAATCAGTTAGCTTCAATCAATAAAATTATGGATTTAGTAAATGAACATTCAAATAATATCATTCAGATTATGGGAGTACAGGATTTGTTGGCAACATTAACGTATTATGATTCAAAGATAGATCACATACATAACAGAATTGCACATTTCATTGAGAAATCCAAGGATTATGTAGAAGCTATCACGTTAGCAATTAAAGGTGTACTGTCGCCCCATTTGTTGCCTATAAATTACTTAAAGTTAATTCTGGAGAAAGGAAGGGATAAACTAGGCTATGTTCCTTTGTTAGATGAACAAAGGTTAGAATTTTATTACAGCCTAATTACAGTAAACGTTGATAATAACAAGATTATGATTACAATTCCCTTTGATTCTTCTGATGCCTGGCAATCTTACAGGATATCACTATTTCCGACTTTCATGACGAATCACTCAAATCCAGTAATATCCAGTTTGACAGGACACGTATTGATTTCCCCAGACAAGGAAACATATACGGTCATTAAAGACTTAAATCAATTAACTCACTGTTCAGACGCAATGGATAGAAAAATATGTACAGCTGACTCATTTGAATTCCATAAAAACTTAATGGATTCATGCGAGTTAGGTATAGTGCTAGACGGTGCTCTCTCCCATACAAGTGAAAATTGTCTGGATAAGCTTTATCCATTTGACAATAATGAGTTCAATTGCAGACTGAACAATGGCTCGTGGATACGATACGACAAGGACGGCTTCAATGTATCATGCCCTGACGGATCCACGTCCTTCGCCCACATCTTCGTCGCAGCAGATGGTTGTATCGGGACTTCCCCTAATTCCATGGTGACTGGTCTACGGACACTCATCAGAGAACGAGCCTACTTCGCGAACTTCACGTGGACCTCTACAATGCCAGCACTCCATCTCCCGTATAACAGACAGGTTGCAAAGCGGTTGATGAAGCTTACCGAAAGGGACCACCTGTCACCGACTTATAAGGAAATCCTTCACCCCATACTACTAGCAGGTCTGGTTCTCACGGTGGTGATATTTATCGCCGTGAACATCCTTGTTTGGCGTAGGTTACGGCACAGCAGGCAGCTACAACAGAATGTTTCGCCTTGTCCAGACAAAACTCCTTATTTAATTCAGTTTAAAGCTGTTTGAAGTGGCCACCTCATTCGCTAAAGGAGTAAATTGTTGGAAATAGAGTTTGTAAGAAAAGCTGTTAGTACGCTAGTAATATGTAATTGAAGAAATTATCTACATTGCATTGTTAAATATACATTTAAAACAACACTTAAAAAAATTTAAATAATTTTTTCTCTTGGCATCTAATAAAATATATAAGCTGGAATGTTAAAAAGAAAAGAGAGAGAAAAAAATATATATAAATTAACAGAATCTATGGGCATCTAATAAAATATATCAGCCCTATATATATATATATATATATATATATATATATATATATATATATATATATATATATATATATATATATATATATATATATATATATATATATGTGTGTGTGTGTGTGTGTACGAAACCGTGGTACGTGTACGTACCAGGAATTCGTGTTTGTGCACTAAAAATTTTTTATTAGTTACCGTATTATGTTAATCTATGTTTCTGACAAAGGTAACAATTATTCTTTAACAAGTTACCGAATCATATGTAAGTCAGTAGTTTTTTTTTTTGGTACCATATAATCATTTGCTAGCAATGTACCATATATATGATCTTTATTTTATCATGCATTTTTTTTTTTTGCTTTGGTAATATCTTTTTCATATGCATTATTGTTATCATTTTTTAATGTGCCTATTTGGACATTCGTCCTCGTTTGATTATGGCTAAAGTTAAACAAAGAATAATACATATGTCCAGTCACACCTAGTAAACATGTTTTGGCTTGTTGTTAAATTTTTTTGAAAAAATTGAGATAGCTGGCCGAGCTTATGTAATAGTTAATATTACATGTTTAAAACACATGACGTAATATGTCATTTTGGATGAAGATGCTAGCCGTGGGACTTGCTGTAGTCATTCAAATCATAAACAGGACGCACAATGCAGCCTCAACAATGTAACATTTTTCTTAAACGTCAACACCAATGCATCAGCGTGTGAAAGTTTGTGACGTCACCGGATGC
>NC_090740.1:97752446-97757446 GCF_036898095.1 Palaemon carinicauda | reverse complement strand
CAAGTTAGAGACGACTGGCAAAATCTAACACGGGGCCTTTCCGTCCATAGGCGTAGGAGATGGTGATGGTGGTACGCAATATATGGTAGTATATGGGAATGTCGGAGCATACCTCGCTCGGCATATGATAGTTGTGTATTGATCACATAAATTTTATCAAAAACAATGAATTTTATTCTTATATCAATTGAATTAGTGGAACTTTTTTATATGTTCAGGAATTACCATGAAATTCAGTTTTACCAACCCTATATTTAGAAATATACACAATGATAATTACCAATTTCATTAATTTATCATCCTGCATTATTAGGTTACACAAAATTTGTTCTAAAATAACAAAGAAACGAATATGAAACAGTATTAGTGTAACCAAATATTTACGAAAAAAAAAATTAAAGATCATGTGTGATGAGAGAATATTCTATCTAAATAAGCTTATCAATTTACTAAACAAAAAAGTGTTTGCAGCGGATTTCTTTTATATTTATTATTCACCTGAGAAGTCAGATTTATACATTTTGATTGGCGGAACAAATGCATAGGCAAAATCCCTTCTACCTCTAAAAGTCAAAACCATCAAGGGTAGTATTTGAATCCTATAGTATGGTAAAAGGTTCTTGATATAATGTGAAAGTACAAATAATACATATTCTGCGTCCTTTTTTGTTTTTCATGGGAAGAGCAACATATATAGCTATGAGCATCGTGCGTAGCTATCGAGTTATCTCTCTTATAGTTTCATTTCTAATCATATCCTGCCATTTAATTCCTAATATCCTTCTGAGGGTTCCATTCTCAAATCTAATAATCTACTGGATATTGTTTCATTGTCGTACCATGATTCATGTCCATAGAGTAATACCGATCTCACTAAACTGATATTTAGTTTGATTTCTATATTAAATTTTAGGCGATAAGATTTCCAAATTTTACTTCACCTAGCCATTGTCTGATTTGCTTTATTCATTCTTTAACTAAACTCTATTTCTAAAGACCCTGTATTGGATATCATAGTTCCTAGATACTGAAATGATTCTACCTCATTAATTCTTTCTTCTTCCTATGATATTTCATATTCCATTGCATACTCCGTTCTCATCATTTTTGTCTTTCTTCTATTTATCATCAGCCCAACCTCGCGTGATATTTCATGCATACTGGTAAGCAGGCAGCAAATCCTTTGGTTTTCTGCTAACAAGAACATCACCAGCATACTCTAGGTCTGCTAAAATTCTATCAACAATCCAGTCCAATTCTTCTCCATTATATCTGACTGTTCTACATATTACAAAGTCCATGAGAAGGATAAACAACAGAGATGAAAACACATTCCCTTGGAGTACTTCGCTGTTTACTGGAAACTCATTTGATAAGATTCCATTAACATACTTTGCACGTGCTATACTCATGAACCGACTTAATCGAATTTACATATTTAAGAGGAATTCCGCAATAACGCAGGACTTACCGGTGCACTCTATCAAGTGCTACTTCCTAGTCCAAAAATACCATCAAAAGGAGACTTTATATATTCTACGAATTGCTCTACAACATGTCCCAAAATGAAAATTTGGTTATTGCAACTTCTACCTTTTTTAAATCCCGGTAGTTCATCTCTCAGCGTTTCGTCAATCTTTCACTCGAGTCTCTTAAGAATAAGCATACCATATATTTTCATAAGAACTAACGTGAGTGTTATGCCTATGTAATTATTGCAATCAGTCAGTTCTCCTTGTTTAGCTATTTTCACCAAAACTCCTAACTCCCATTCATCAGGTTTTGATTTTTCATGCCACATTAAAACAAAATATTCTTGTAAGTAGTATGGGAATCTCTTAATTTTCAGCCAGTATCATCTCGGCAGTTATTCCATCGTATCCCGGTGTACCGGTGTCAAATTACCCCCTCCAAATCTTACCCCCCGGTAGTTTGAAACCGGATTCAGACTACCGGGGGGTAACTTGAAACCGGTTTCAAGCTACCCCCGGGGTTAATTTGAAACCGGTTTTAAGTTACCCCCCTGGTTTCAAACTACCCCCCTCTATTTTGCGCAGGATCTTATCCTTTATGAATATTAATAAATTGTTTTTGATCAGGGTCAACACAATCATTAGGTTATATGTATATCAATGTACTGTTTCACCTCTTGGTATCGTTTATTAACATCCAGCCTTTATCCGTTTTATGTTTATATCTTAGCTAATAAATGTCGGAAATTCCGTTACCAGTCATGGGCGCATATTTTTCCGAGACAGGGAGACGAGGTGGAATTTGATTTTGACGGTTATTTTTCATCATTTGAAACATTTCATAATTATATTGCAAGCAAATATTTTATAAGGTATGATCAACATATTCATCATAAGTATATATGTATACACATATCATATATATATATATATATATATATATATATATATATATATATATATATATATATATATATATATATATATATATATATATATATATACATATATATATATATATATATATACATATATATATATATATATATATATATATATATATATATATATATATATATGTATATATATACATAAATATATATATATATATATATATATATATATATATATATATATATATATATATATATATATATATATATATATATATATATATATATATATGTATATATGTATATATATATATATATATATATATATATATATATATATATATATATATATATATATATATATATATATGTATGTATGTATGTTGTAAATACTATATCATTCATGATATCAGTAAATAATTGACACTTTTAATAAAGCAAGATTGTAAGCAATTATAACAGTTTTAATAAAACAAGATGCAGTACATGCTGTTTGCTTCTACTGTACTTACATTGGCTGTTTGTATACGAAAACACCTGGACTACGGTAAAGTCATTACACTTTATAGCCCTCTATGGATTACATTGAACACAGCTTGTGTTAATCTCACAACTGTTGTTACTGATGTTACTGATTTTAGCCTAAAGGCAGGCAGCTGTGTGTTATCACGGGCTAAATCAAATCCTATTCAAACCATCTTCCAGAGTAGTAAGTGATGGATTCTTGTATGGGTTTATTTTTCTCTGTTGTTGATCCCGAAATGGAAAATTATTGAAAAACTGAGTGATAAAATGTTTAAGAATTTTACTTGAAATGTATCATAAAGAAAAAAAAAAGACCTCGCAACATAGTCACCTGTACATTTCCATGCGGTTTATATAGGACTTCTGCCCCATTGTCATAGCTCCTTCTTTCTTATTACTCATTTCATCAAATGACAAAACAGTAATACCTAGTAATCTAGACTTCATACCATCTTTAAAGTCCTCTGGTTTATAATGAATCGAGCTAATAGTAGCTTACACAATGTTAATTCTGTCTGCACGACAACATGCATGTTGCTAATTTATATTTGAGCTTTTATTTTTCACGTGCATAGTATCCATATACTACGAAGTTACTATGCATTATCACTGACATAATATATGAATAAACAAAAAGATATATGAACACAAGGATTTCTATTGTTATATTGCATCTATGGGTATAGTCAAACCATTTTAAGAGCAAACTCGGAGCCCAATAGCGGCATTGCCAGTTCTCTTGGGTCATTTTCAAAGCACACTTGGCTTGACCACTTTAATCTACGGGCGAGCCAAAAAAAGGAGAAAAGGGTCAGCTAATAAGTCATTCACCCGGATTTGAACTGTCTAAGAATATAATCTTTTAATTTAAAACTCTCTTCAAATTGTTTTCTTCGCTCTTTTTGTTTACAATTACGTGGTGACAAGTTGAAACTCTTAAATATAACAAAGAGCAAAATTGTTATAAAACGATTATCAAGCTAACATAAATAACTTAATTTTGATATCAAATGAATTCAGTTCTCAATTCTGATTGATTATTAAAAGACAGGATTCTTTACAAAAGATTTAATTAACTATGTCTAATATGGTATATTTACAAAAGTGATTTTATTGTTTTAGAATTTATTTAATTAATTGAAAAAAAATTTTACAACAAAGGTTGTGTTAGCCAAGGTCTATAAAACGTGGTTATGGTGACTTCGTAAGATGAAGTTAGTGCTATCACGAAAGAATCAACGAATTAGTTAATTAATACCATTTTCATGTTTTCCATTATAATGTTATCAGTATGCTTATCACCCTTGACCCAATTTTCCTTGCAAATCTGAAACAAGGTAATTTTTGATATGTTGGTTGCATCTGTGACACGTTTGATTGCTTGGTCAATTCAAAATTTAACAATTTCATTTTCATTTTCCCATTTAAAAAAACTGTTAGACACTGTATGCCATTTTTCTTTCTTCTGGGCGAAAAACACGACGCTGAGAACTTATCATGGTTTTTACGGAAGCCTATTGTGCAAGACATTGAATGAGGAATCTAATCTTCATGCATTTAATAGGATTTGACCGAAGGTCTCAGTTAACTGACACTGTGAAGATGTGGCAGCGTGTATGCCATATCTCCTAGTTTGTCATTTTCCTTCTATTGTCTTAGTGAAGCGAAAGCATCGGGATTAAGGAGAATCGGCACCGCCTCAAATAA
The DNA here is from genome assembly GCF_036898095.1 of Palaemon carinicauda. NCBI lineage: Eukaryota > Metazoa > Arthropoda > Malacostraca > Decapoda > Palaemonidae > Palaemon > Palaemon carinicauda. The sequence continues at coordinate 97,752,849 of NC_090740.1, read as the reverse complement.
GTTTTGGTGATTGACACCTTAAGCTGCGCGTTGGCTGCCCTTGTTCAAAAGATATATATATATATATATATATATATATATATATATATATATATATATATATATATATATATATATATATATATATATATATATATATATATATATATATGCATTTGTATAAATAATAAAATAATCAACACCATTTATTCCGAGTGATTTTTGTGTCAATTTCTCCAGGCATATTGCCATCCGAATCTCATGCACCTAAAGCACATGAATGGAGTCTATTGGAGATAACAAAAAAAAAGGAGAAAAAAAATCTTGACAATCACGCGCACACTGAAATAAAATGAAGTTTTACCTCGCCATTATCACTAAACCTTAAATGACAGTCTGTAACTTCAAATATTGTGTATTAGTG
>NC_090740.1:97739946-97747446 GCF_036898095.1 Palaemon carinicauda | reverse complement strand
CGACCCTTGGCCCACTTCCAAACATTGTAAGAAGTGTAAGCCTGTGGTCTCCGATGTTACTATGACTGTCAATATTATTGTGAATGAGTTGGACATCATGCCAGCAGACAAGGAAAACTTTTATGACCCTGACGACCCCCCTTCAAGACCCTCTACGTCCAATGGTATGTCTCATGACATACCATCAGAGAACTTGACGTCTGCAGAACTGTGCAGCAGGATAAGGAGAAGGGGCCAGTTGCATGGTGCTGTAGGAACTGCTTTCAAGAAGCTGAAAGAGGACTGTGTCTAGGCAAGGGATGGCACAGTTTGGCATCACGATGCCAATCTAGACCTGCCTAGATATGATAACCATTACATCCCCAGGGGAGTTCCAGCACTATAGTACAAGGCATTACAAGGCCCTTTAATTTTGTTGGTCTCTTCTTTGATGCCACAATGATTGCCGCCATTTGCGTAGACACTTAACTGAAGATAGAGACTCTGAGACCAAAATTCAAGAAGGCTGATAGCTACATGTTTGGGGAAGTCTCTGTGATGGAACTGAAGGCTTCCCTTGGTCTTTTGAGCCTGTCAGGAATACAGAAGGACAACCATGTGGCCACATCAGACATGTGGTCTTTTCTAGATGGCTCTCACATCTACAGAGCTGTCATGACTGAAGGCCAGTTTGCCTTCCTTCTACGAGTCATCAGCTTCGACGACAGTGCCCCTCGACAGGAACGTCGCAAGACAGACAAGATGGCTCCAATTCGCAAGATTTGGAATATGCTCATCCAGCACTGCCAGGAGAACTACAAGCCAGGGACTCATATAACTGATGATGAGCAGTTGATTCCATTCCATGGACGATGCCCTTTCAAAATGTACATACCAAATAAACCAGCAAAGTAAGTAAATTTATGACATAAATAATTTATGATAATACTTGTTTTTTTTTATATGTTTGTTATATATTTTGTTTATTTATTTTCATTGTTATTATTTCTATTTTTCTTATTCTATTTAGTGATTTTTATTTATTCATATTTTCTATACTTTTACCAATAGTTTTTTCTTATCTTCAGGTATGGCTTGAAGGTGGTCATGGCATGTGATGCTGACACGCATTACAGGATCAATGCGATCCCCTACATGAGCAAGGGGAGTGTTGAGCTTCCGAAGGTGATGACGTTAGAAGAGATTTTTACTATGGAGCTTGTTCAGTTATACCACAGACGAGGAAGGACAGTGACAACAGACAGTTGGTTCACCTCCCTGCCCTTATCCCTGTCGCTGAAGGATGTTGGCATGGACCTGGTAGGGACCATCAGACAGAAGCCCTATATTCCTCAGTGTGTCATCGAAAAGAAGATGGAAATTGGTTCTTCTGTGGCTGCATTCTCCTATGCCCACAACGTCACCTTGCACTGCCAGAGGGTCAACCACACCAAGTGGGTTCTTCTGCTGTCGACATTCCACCACCAGCCTTCAGTCATCAAGAACTATAAATCTGACATTCAGATGTTCTACAATGCAACTAAGGGTGGAGTTGATTGCTTTGATCAGCTATGCAGCATCATTTCCTGCGCAAGAAAGAGGAGACGCTGGCTTCTAGCATACTTCTTTGGAGTGCTCAACATGGTGATGGTGAACTCCTACATTCTGTACACTGACAATACGGGTCGTCCAAATAAGAGTAGGCGGCAGTTCTACATGAAGCTGATGGAGGGCTTGTACTACGGATGGGTAAATCGTAGGTGCAGGCTCTTCACTTTTCTCTCTCGTGATCTGAAACATATCATGAGAATAACATTCAATCTTCCTGAGTTACCACAAGAAGCAGCGTCCTCGAGCCTGGAAACGTGCACAAGATGTTACATGTGTCCCAGCAACACCCACAAGAAAAGCAGAATTTCTTGTGTTCATTGTCATAAACCTGTCTGTGCCAGCCACCAGGTTATCTGCTGTACCCATTGGAAAAATGTTTAGGTAAGAAACCAAATATTTCCTTTCATGCTGCAGTAAAGTTTTGAAAACATATAATTTTCATGAAAAGTCGTCCCTCTCAATTTTAGTGTTCATTCGAGGATTACAGATTCCTATTTTCCTAATTTTTTTTTGCTCATAGTTATCATGTATCATCTGAAAAGATTCAAGTAGAGTTTCAGTCAAAAGTAATAATGTTCAGTAAGCCTAATTTCCTCTTGAAAGCATACATTGTAATAGGTTGTTCCTCTTCTCACAGATGCTGCCTGCGACATGCACGCCTCCTCTACCTTTGCTTGCCCTGTGACTCGGTTTTTTATTTTAAGTGCTATAATCTTGTTATATTCCTGTTCCTTATGAAATTTTCTTTAGATTATGTAATATTCAGTATTATTGAGCTCGTGTATTGAGAGTTATGTAAAAATTTATAAGAAAAAAATGGCTGATAACTCAGCCCTGTTAAATTTATTTTCCCTTAGCGGATATATTTTTTTGTTATTTTGATTATTTCTTACTTAAAACTGACTGTACATCTTCTATATGGGTCCAGGTGAAATTTTAATGAAATATAACACTATTCAGTAGGTCAAATGACGTCTTGAATGTATGCGATCATTCATACTTCTAATCACTTGTTTTTCCTCCAACAGCTGCTGCCTGCGACACCCGCACCGCCTCAGACTCTGCTTGCCCTTGTGATTCTGTTTTTATTGTAAGTACAATAAACTTGTTATATTCTTGTTCCTTATGAATTTCTCTATAAATTGCGTAATTTTCAGTGTGATTGAGCTCATGTGTGATGATGTACCACATATTTTATTTGAAGGACTTGCGTGAAAAAATCATCCCTCAAAAGGTGGTACTATCATTTAGTTGTCTTTTTCAAACTAAAGTGCGCAAATATATAATTTTTTTATGATAATTGTATTCTTAGATCATATACCAATATATTATATAACTTTGGGTAATTTCCATACGTATATAATAGTCATTTGGTAGCCAGTAAAGGGATAATTTTTTTTTTTTTTTTTGCAAAAAATTCAATTCACGTTTTTCTCATGCTTTCACCTCTCTCCGTTTTCGACGAATTTACTTCAGATTTTCTCCAGTGCCGAAGACACTACCTTGGATGAAGTCTTGTGAAGATTATGTAAATACTTCAGTTCTGTTATTTTTTGTAATTTTTTTACTGTAAGTGATTGAAAATCAAACTTATTTTTTTTTTTAAACATTTAGTAAAAATATTTTTTTTTATTCATTGTTTGATTTAAACACAAGAGTAGTATTAAGGGTTGTTGAAGCCAATAAGCCAAACCCTAATTTTCTTTACAACTTATTGGGAAATATTTTATAAAATAACTTTTTTACGGCCGGTCATAAATACCCGGCTTTACCTTAATAGGTAACGTGATTTACCGTTACCTGTCCAGGGTTAAAGCCATTCTTCTTTTCCACCAATGTTAATTAAAAAAAACCTTCGGTGTACAAAGGATCACCAGGAGAGGGGCCATGTAAGGGGGTTTTAGTAATAGCTTGCTAGTTCCAGTGTACAGGAAGATATTTTTTGCCAAGTGCAGATTTGTCATTTTGTGTTGCTTCCCTGAAGGCTTGTAGCTCTGGCGTTTGGAGTAAATTTTCCCACAACGTGATATAGGCACTGGAGCTTGCCGAAAGAGGTTGCAGATGAAGAAATTTAACTGGTTTGACTAAGAGGTTACAATACACCATTCAGCTACCGAGAAATTCAGTGCATTTTTAGGAGTGGTTCTTAGCCGCAGGAGGACCCAGGGAATCTGAATAAACCACTTGGTGTCATTGCATCGAGACATCAAAGATTCACCCTTTCAATAGCTGCAGGGTTGTAGGTAGTTGTCTTACGATGGGAGATGCCTTGGAGATTCGCTAATGATGTCCAAAAATGAGAGGTGAAGGTAATAAATCTTTCAGATTAATATGGTTAGGGATACCAAAACTCACAATTCACACAAGAGCCTGGCTAATATACACGAGGAGGATGTTGATGATTGCATGCAAATGGTTTCAGGCAACCGAGTAGAGTGGTCAATGAAGCTGAACAGGCAGAAAAGTCCTAACCATGTAGGTAGGGGACCTACTATGGTGACCCAAATTTTGGGAAAAAGATACTGAAGATGAGTAAAAGTGACCATTCCTGATACTGTGTGTTGATGTCCTTCAAATGTTTGGCATGAAATACAGGGGCAAACCCAACCATTACCATCCTTAGTAATGCCGTACCAAATGAGTATCGTCTTCAGTAGCTGTGCAATAGATTGGCGTGATGGATGTAAGAGGCCATGTATGAACTCAAACACTTGATGAAGCATGGGGGCAGGAATCCATAGTCAAGGTCAACCAATAGTGTTGCCAGAGATAATGGTGGCATTGGAGTAGTAAGGGAAAATGTGTTCTCAACAGAATGAAGAATAAGATGTCCTATAGGATTGGTATTCTGGATCCTTTTTTTAGGCTTTTGCTAAGACATTATAATCCAATCACAGAATAACAAAAGCCAAATTTCTTCTTGACAGGTCATCAGCAACGAGATTTCTTTTCTGAACGACGTGCTAAAGGTGGAGTTATATTCAGACACAGCAGAAAGATGTTGTCAATGATGAGGGGACCAGTCCTCGGACTGTCGAGTGAAGGCATGGAGCAGAGTCACATGGTCTGTGTAAATGAATAAGGTTGTACCTTTTAAGAAGAGGTGAAATTGACAGACCTCCGAATGCACCGCCAGAAATCGATGGCCGAAGGTTGAGTAGCTGGATTCATCCCTTAGACAGTGTTCTAATGAAGAAGGCCAATGGGCGGGGGGACCGGTTTACCATCTGCTCGATTATTGCACATATAGTGACAATGCTAGCATCAGTGGAGAGGGTGTATAACTCGAGAGAGGTTATACCAGCAGCTATTGATTGGGCATCCTTTGCATTACAGGCCCCTTCTTGGAGGAAGCTTAAATCCAAGACTTTTGTCTTGCCCTTGAAGGGAGGGTAGAAAGAGTGCAAGAGTAGTAGTGATGGCTGGCAGGAGCCGGTTATAATAATTTATGAAGCCCAAGATTTCTTGCAGTGCTTTCATGGTCAAGGGTATAGGAAACTTCTGTACAGATGCTAATTTGTAAGGGAGGGGATGGTTGCCTTCAACAATGGTGCGGTGCCCTAAGAGTAATACTTCATGTAAGCTGAAGGTACCCAGTAGTACGGGGCTAAAAGGCCATTTTTCTGTAGGTGATCGAGAACGATGCATAGGCGATGGAATTTTTCCTCTTTGGAGGGCAGAGAACATAAGTATGTCGTCCACGTAACAAACTTAGCAAGGGAAGTTACCCTAAAATGCCATCCGTAAGGCGTTGAAAAGTGGCCCCAGCATTACGAAGGCCAAACCAGGAGTAATAATAATGGGTTGGTGATGGCGGTCTTGTAGATGTATTGTGGGTTCAAGGGCACATAATGATACCCCTTCGAGAGGTCTAGCATAGAAAAACCTCTGCTTTGTGCAAGTAGGATTTAACGTTGGTTATATTTGGGAGGATTTAGTAACCCTGTTCTTTCTTCATGCTCACACACCTGTAATCCTCTAAAAGTTATAAGAAGTCATACATTTTCAGTAAAATATGTTAAGATACTACTGCTTGAGAGTTATGGGGTCGTCTGACCTGCCAGATGGTGCTAAATTGGATCGTTCTCTCTGGTTGCGGTTCATTTTCCCTTTGCCTACATACATCCACAGTGGATAGTCTTGCCTATTCTTTACATATACTCCTCTGTCCTCATACACCTGACATCACAGATTATCAAACAATTCTTCTTCTCTTAAGGGTTCACTGCACTAATTGTTCAGTGGCCACTTTCCTCTTGCTAAGAGTAAAAGAGACTCTTTAGCTATGGTAAGCAACTCTTCTAGGAGAAGGACACCACAAAATCAAACAATTGTTCTCTAGTCTTGGGTAGTGCCATAGCTTCCGTACCATGGTCTTCCAATATCTTTGGTTAGAGTTTTCTTGCTTGAGGGTAAACTCGAGCACACTAATTTATCTTATATCTCTTCGTCTTCTTTTGTTAATGTTTCCATAGTTTATACTGGAAATATTTATTTTAATGTTACTCTTCTTAAAACATTCCATTTCCCTTTTTTCCTATCCTCACTCGGCTATTTTCCCTGTTGGAGCCTCTGGGCTTATAGCATCCTGCTTTTAAAACTAGGGTTGTTGTAGGTAGTAATAATAATAATAGTAATAATAATAATAATAATAATAATAATGTCTTATGGCAAAGGCCCATTTCTCCATTTCGGCCAATGCTTGTTTAGTGGCAGCCAAAGGATCCTGGGCCGGTTGTCCGAATCTGGTGAAGACTGAGGTCTCTGTTATCTTGATAGGCTTTGTGGGAACTAGGAGGGGGGGAGGCGGGGGGGGGGGGACTGTTTGGAAAAGTTCACGATGGAAGACTTCCAACTATAACGTGAGGAGTGATAAAATCTGTTGGTGCACTGATGTGGAGTGTGAGGTCGGGGAGTTGGGTCGAAGAGCTGTTGATGAGTATAAGTTAGCATTGACTAAGTCTTGATGTCCCACATCAACAAATAGGTGGATAAGTGTGAGGAAATCCATACCAAGTAGTTTCAATGTTACATTAGCAATTAGTAATTTCCATTAGTATAAGGGGCTCGCAAACGATAGTGCAAGAGTCTCGTACCCAAGGAGGGGGATCGCAGATTAGTTTGGAGCTACCAGGTGGATGTAAGGGGGTTTAGAATAACCATGTTATGTCTTTTTGAACGGCAAGCAGTAGTGTGTACCAAGAACCACACACCTCTACCTGCATCATGTAAAAAGAAAAGATTAATGACAAGGGAAGCCATAACCAAAAGGAATGGCCTACTTACACAATTTTGGGATACTGATGACCAGCCACATATTTTTTTTCGAAGCAGCCCTGAATCTGGAGTAGTAGTAGCAGAACTGCAGCTAATGGGCATCATCCCTCTAGCATGTCAAGGGCCAGGTGTCTGTATCCTACTGCATTCATTTAGGTTTCTGTCAGTGTTGTCATACTCATCAGGAGTTGAGGCATTGATGGGGGTCTTAAAGGTGGTGAAGTGGCTGTCCATGAGGTAGTTTCTTTTCCTGATGAGACTAGTCTGCCACCGGTTGCAAGCGAGCAAAACTGGTCATTGTTCTGAGGAGCAAGTAACCCCTGTTGTCCCACAATGGCTGTTGAGAGAGCTTGGAAACCTTGTTTAGATATGGGCGGCTGCTGATGGAGAGTACTGCTCCAGGAAGTATTTTCTGAGTACCTCATATGCTAGGGGGGATGTCCCCTTGGATGCAAAACAGTCAGATTTTATGGGAAACTATCTTTCAGGATTGCCGTGACCATATAGTCTGTTTTGCTGCTTGAGCAAGTCACACCATATCAAATGCATTACAAAGGTTACAGAGGCTGTCTGAGCAAAGATCTGGTATTGATAGTAAATATTGTAGAGGCTATGCAATGCGCACAAAAGCTG
>NC_090740.1:97722446-97724946 GCF_036898095.1 Palaemon carinicauda | reverse complement strand
AACTACTACCCTTTTTTCAATAAAATAGTGTGAATTCCGTCATGACCAATTCTATTTTTTAAGTTTTTCAATCAACCTTTCTAACGTATCTAATGATATCGTAATGTTAAATTTTCTTTTATTTATCCAATATTCATTTACATTCAATAGTAGTTCATTTTCCGGGTGTTCATTTCAACTTTCTAAATCAAACGATTAAAATATATTATTAAAAATTTTTATTACATGTTCTATATTATTTTCCCTATCATTTATTTCTGAATGCTTCGCTTTGTTATTCCTTTTTCTTACATCCCCTTAGAATTGTTTCATATCTTTGTCTTCCAATTTTTCTTGAATCGATTAAGACCTCTCAGCAAATTCATTTATCTTACATTTATTTAATGCCTTTTTGAATATTTTGCGACTTTCCCCGCATTTGATCGAGCTCGGGGTCATCATGTATTCTTCTTGACTGCAACCTCTTTAAATATTCCATTCCTGCAGTTTTGTATTTACATTTTACATTACAATTCCACCCAGGGATCACTTTATATTTACATTTTCTCCTTATTGCCCTTGAGTAAAGAGAGCTTTCCTCTTTTACAGACATTGCATGAGCAGAGTAAAAATAAACGATTTCCTTGAGATGTTTACAATCTTTACAATCCAAAGAACAGTAGTCAAATGATACATTATTTACAAAGCTACCCATTCTAGACATCACATTTGCTTCAATAGGACAAAGTTCATTCATAGAAAGTTTATCCCAGTCAACATAGTACCTAATTTTCCCGTCTTCAGAACCTAAATAGAATGGTGAACAAGGACTTACAACGTTAACAACCACTTCAGCTTCTACTGCCAAATGGTCCAAACCAATTATATCATACAATACTCTGATATTCTTCACATAGGTATCTTTTTCTTTTCTCCCAATTATATGATCTAACCATTTGGTATAGCTACCCCCGAAGGACAAAAATGTGAAAGTAGAGTCATCCAGAACACACACACATCAAAACATTTAGGATGATTATTTTTCATAAAATCAAGCAAATGATTCCATGAGTGACCAGAAAAGGGGTTTGTATTGAAATCCCCAATAAAAATATAGAATCAAATATAATCAGTTAAAATATATTCGAGATAACTAAGTGAAGCAAAATAATATTTCAAGGTCGCTATTCTAAAAATGTCGCTTCGGATATTTACATTTACAAACACAAATAAATTTTGGTTAAAAAAAACAGACATTTCAAGGAAATCCTTCTTTGTAATAATTTTTTTTTTATATCAAGAGAAGATTTTTTTTTCTTTTATTTTTCAGAGGCAAGCTAACCCACCCTTACACCTACCGAAAAGAGACTCAATAGCTTTCTTTGAATAGACTGAAGGTGACCCCTATTACTTCATAATGCTTATCAATAAACTGTAAGTCAAAAAGTCTGTTTTCTGTAACAAATGTTTCTTGTGAGAATATGAAGTCACACTGACTTACTGCAAGCTCTCTGACCAAATCAATATTTTTCACCAGAGAGCAACAATTATCAGTTCAAGCTTTCAAAGCAATAATTAAAACAACACAAAAGTACAAATATCAATAATATTATAAAATAAACAAATAGTTACAACAATATGATCAGAAGTTTGTCTTACTGTCTCCTTTTGTAATAATGTTTTACTATGACCCTTTTCAGGCCATGATTCTAAGTCAAATAAGTATTCCCCCTCGTCTAAATTTACTGTTTTTTTAAAAGCATACACACACACATTTATATATATATGTATATATATATATATATATATATATATATATATATATATATATATATATATATATATATAGAATATATATATGTACAATATATATATATATATATATATATATATATATATATATATATATATATATATATATATATATATATATATATATAGAATATATATATGTACAATATATATATATATATATATATATATATATATATATATATATATATATATATATATATACACATATATGTGTGTACACAAATACATATATATATATATATATATATATATATATAGAATATATATATGTAAAATATATATATATATATATATATATATATATGTGTGTGTGTACACAAATACATATATATATATATATATATATATATATATATATATATATGTATATATATTTATATATATATATAAATATATATATATATATATATATATATATATATATATATATATGTATATATATATATATATATATATATATATATATATATATGTATATATATATACTACATATATATACATACATACATACATATATATATATATATATATATATATATATATATGTATATATATTTATATATATATATATATATATATATATATATATATATATATATATATATATATATATATATATATATATATATATATATATATATATATACAGTATTATCGTATATTACCATAATTTTTACTTTTGTTTTCGTCAGCCTTGTTACACCGT
>NC_090740.1:97714388-97721946 GCF_036898095.1 Palaemon carinicauda | reverse complement strand
TTGTTTAATATTTTGATATAAAGGTATAACATGAAAAATTCTATTAACTTGAAATATATTTACAGACTGAAACAAACAAAATTAACAAACTTCATGTTTAACACCAGGAATCATAATATATAGATATATTGAACATCTAGCACGTATAATCAGGATCAGGAAAAGTATTGCACTTGATTATAGTCTGACGAAGAATCACTTGTGTCAAGATGAAATATTTCAAGATCCAATGACCAAGAGTCTAAGGTTTAGTATCAAGTATGCAGAAGACTGATCCAGGTCTAAGGACTGATCCAGGTCTAAGGACTGGTCCAGGTCTAAGGACTAATCCAGGTCTAAGGACTAATCCAGGTCTGTCTAAGGACTAATCCAGGTCTAAGGAATAATCCAGGTCTAAGGAGTTCTGCAAAATATAAACATTTACAGCTAAAAACTTTATATAATATAATTGATTTCTTGACTGCAGAAGATGCAGTCAATTGCACAATGAAGTGAAACATTGAAAACATTGTTTAAACATTTTAAGCTTTTAATCACAGGTTGACATATTACATTTCCAATTCACAAACAATCTTCATTATTTATACAGTACACACTTGTGAACACTTAATCACTTTAACACACATAATACACTAATACATGAAACAATTTATGAAAAGGTGTCTTTTTAGTACTTACTGTTATGGATGGCTAGGTGTCAGGTAGGTGATTAGAGAAATGCCGGGGACTCTCCATGTTAAGAAAGAAAAACAAATCAAGGACAACCAAATAAACAGAAATAACTTCTTTAGTCCATGGAGTGAAACATAGCCAAGAGATGGCAGCACAGCATTCCTCGACAAACCCCCCTACTAAGTTTGAACGACAGGCAACAAAAAAAAAAACTATATGCATCTACTGATCATATCTGAACACACATTATCAGACCCTCTTATGTATTCGATAAAGAAAGAATATGGTTGCAAACTTAATGCCCAACGCATAAGGCGGTCATTCTTATTTTTCATACTACTAAGATACTTAAGAGGTGCATGATCAGTTTGAAGAACAAATTCTTTGCCATACAAAAATTCTTTAAATCTTTCTATTCCCCAAACAATAGCAAACAGTTCTTTTTCAATAGTAGAGTAATTTAATTCAGATTTATTTAATTTCCTACCTGCATAGCAAACTGGTTTAAACACGCCATCATGATCCTGCAATATAACAGCACCCAAACCATGATAAGACGCATCTGTTCGCAAATAAAACTTCTTTTCTACATCAGGCAACATCAAGATAGGAGATTTTAAAAGATGAGCTTTAAGATCATTGAAACATTCAAGTTGATTATCAGACCAATTCAATTTATTACTACAGGTTTTCTTCAATAAATCATTAATTGGAGCAGACAAAATAGAAAAGTTTGGAATAAATCTGTTGTAATATCCTAATGTTCCCATAAATGAACGTAAGTCCTTCTTTGTTGTTGGAACAGGCATATTAACAATATCATCTACTCTGGATCTAATAGGCGATAAACAGTTATTTCCTAGTTTATACCCAAGATACTTTATTTCATTGAATGCAAAGAAACATTTATCAGGACCAGCTGTTAGGCCATGGTCACGAAGTCTTGAAAGAACTAACTTAATATGATTAAGATGATTACTCCAGGATTTACTGAAAATAACAATGTTATCAAAATAACAAGATACATTTGCTAATCCTGATAACACTTTTTCGCATCAATCTCACGAATGTTGCACATGCGGTTTTAAGACCAAATGGCATCACTTTAAACTCCATTAACCCATACTTGGTAGAAAAAGCTGTAAATTTCATAGCTCTAGGATCTAATGGAACCTGCCAGTACCCCTTACATAGGTCTAATTCAGTAAAATATTTAGCGCCATTCATTTTATGTAAATCGTCATTTATACTAGGCATCGGTTCTGCATCAAATTCAGAATATTTATTAAGAGCTCTAAAATCAACACATAAACGTATACTTCCATTAGGTTTCCGTACAATAACAACGGGTGAACAATAATCAGAAGTTGAAGGTTGAATAATATCCATATCAATCATTCTATCTACCTCCTTATTGAATTCATCGAGCAAACTTAAAGGAATTGGGTAATTCTTAGCTCTGATTGGTTCATCACTTTGCAATTTTATATTATGAGAAATAGTCTTAGTACGACCAGGTGTATCACTCATGACGTCTGTAAATGACTTCAATAAACCTTCAAGATCATTAATTTTATCAGATGACAAAGATTCACAAAAGTTATAATTACCAGTCTTTTCCTCTCTTGATGTCAATTCACAACAATTATTGTCAGTAATGGCAATAACAGGCTGTACTTCAGCTTGAAGAGCTGAAAACAAATTTGATGAATTTAAAAGATCATTTACTTCTTGTTGAATTACACTAACCTTAGATCTTCTATGATAAGTCTTAAGCATATTTGCATGATATAACTTTAATCTTTTTCCTACTTTGACATAGTAATCAACACCATTAGAATGGACATCAGTGATTATATATGGACCTTTCCATTGCATAAGGAATTTATTTGAACTATTGGGAAGCATAACCAAAACTTCATCATTAACTTTGAATTTACGAGAGGTGGTTTTCTTATCAAAATACTCTTTATATTTCTTGGCACTAACCTTGGCATTATTTACTGCAACTTCAGCCATGCTCTGCAATTTATCTCTAAGGTTAATTATGTATTGATAACTAGTAGTTAATTCTCCATCAATACTATTATTAGATACCAATTCATGCAAAATATGTAATGGACCTCTTACATTTCGACCGTACAGCAATTCAAAAGGACTGAACTTTAAACTATCATTTGGAATTTCACGATATGCAAATAAGGCAACATTAATGTATTTATCCCATTCATTCGGACTATCAATACAAATTTTCTTTAGCATATTTTTCAAAGTTCCATTCATACGTTCAACCATTCCGTTACAAGATGCATGATAAGAACTGGTGTAAATGGCTTTGATACATAATAATTTATTAATTTCAGACATAAGATGAGACTTGAATTGAGTGCCACGATCACTGAGGATTTCTTTGGGTATACCAACTCTACAAAATATCTCCATTAATGCTTTAGCTACAGAAACTGTATCAATATTGCGTAAAGCAACTGCTTCGGGATATCGAGTAGCCATATCTATCACCGTAAGAATATACTTATGACCTTTCTTAGTACAAGGAGTGATAGGACCAATTAGATCAATTGCAATACGTGAAAAAGGTTCATTCACAATGGGCATTGGCACTAAAGGTACTTTCTTTGGTTTACTGCTGAACTTTTGACACGAATGACAAGATTTACAAAATCTATGTATATCTAAGCTTGCCCTCGGCCAATAGAATTTCTGCATGATCTTATCTATAGTCTTACGAGATGAAAAGTGTCCCGCCAACAAAGACTCATGTGCTAACTTCATTATTATATTACGGTACTGAACTGGCACAACTAACTGTAATTTTCCCACATCTTCAGGTTTACTACTTTCAAGACACTTGCGATATATTAAATCTCCAATATTTACGTACTTAACTGTCCGACATTTTAAGGTTACACTTTCTTCGTTATCAAGCAACTTACGGATACTAGCAAGTGAAGGACATTCTTTTTGATACTCACTAAATTCATCAGAATTAAGACCATATTCCTTATCCAAAGATTCAAGATTACTAGACATAGGACGTTCCTTTACTTTATCCTTAGCTTTTGCTCTCGTTACAACATTAACGTTAACGTTACGATCAGAAACAAACTCATCACCGTTTATTAAACTTAAACCTGCATCAACATTATGTTTAAGTCCAGGTATAAGACCAATAATGACATCTGCGCAACGTATGGGGGCAACAATAGCTTTAACTTTACCAGAAAAGAATTTAGACAACAATTGTATGCACTGTATTTAGGTACAAAGGTCTACCAAGATAGTCAAACTTTCACTTTTCTGCCTCGAGGGTAATTTAAAGGTACTAATGTATCTCTAACAACCACGGTATTGCACCCAGTATCAAAAACTATCTCAACTGACTGGTCAAAAATCTTTCCATCGGTATCAGTTACACAATTATGCAATTTTTCTTCACGGCCAAGTACTACGCCTATTTTCGGCACTACTTTATCAGATTTCTTATTTAATTTGTACACAGGGCAATTAGGACGAATATGGCCAACTTCACAATGATGACATTTAACATTAGAATCAGATTTAGTTACCGAATTCGAAACTTTAGGAGACTTTGTAATATTATCAGCAAGAGGTTTAGCATAAGGTTTAGAGGGAATTTTATCATTACTCTTACGGCATTTCTTCATACCATGAGCAACTAGATATCTATCTGCACTCTCAGCAAGTTGACATGAATTCTGAAGTGACTGTTCTAGCAAAAATGAACGAAGATCATGAGAACAACTAGATAACATTTGATCAAAAATCATAAAATCTCTAACAGATTCATAATTTTTCTCTACATTTGCAAGTTCCAACCACTTATCAAAATATTGTCCCAATTTACAATTGAACTGTACAAAACTTTCATCAGTATCAATAATAGAATCTCTAAACTTCCTTCGATATACATTGGAATTTATGTGAAAAGCTTTAAGCAGAGCTTTCTTAAGTGATACAAAGTTATTGACAATATCGCTAGACAAGCTACAATAAATTTTCAAAGCTCTACCACGCAATAGAGTTCCCAATAACATTGAATAATCTTCTTCTTTCCATTTGTAAAATTTCGCTAACCTCTCAAAGCGATCTATGTACAAGTCTATTTCGTCTACGGTCTCGTCAAATGGTGGAATTTTAGGCAAAGAAGACCTTAAGGGATCAACAATGGGATTAGGATCTGGAGTGTAATCAGGACTAGATTTCAATTTAAGTAACTCTAATTCATGTTTTCTCTCCTCGGCTGCTTTCTTTCTCTCTCCCTCTCTAGTTTATGTAACTCACGCTTTGCGACTCTTTCTTCTCTTTCTTTGTCTGCTTTCTTTCGGATCTCGTCATATTCTATCTGAAGCTTTAACTGTCTATGTACAAATTCATCAATTTGAGTACCAGTAAGGCCTTGTTTAATTGCACTGTCAATTAATGGTTTAACATCCGTAATGAAAATTAAAAATTTACAAACGATAAATAAACATACGTCCAAGTTGTATTCCCTTGAAAACAAGTGAACGACGATTAGAAAATTGCACTACGCGAGTAATCAAACATTGGAAAATTCAAACACTACCTAATAAAGGCGAAGTTCAACTTTGACCCACGCATAAATTATTTAACAGACTGCTAAGAACTAGTCACTTAAACAAGCCCATTATAAGACTAACGCAGTTACATTGTTAGCAAACACCGAATCTCAAAACTAATTCATAATGTATTGCTGTAAACAACTTGCGCAAACAACTTTATATAAGTTTAAGAACGTACACAAAAATTAAGCATTTAATCAGATACTCAACCTCTAATTAATGCAATTATAATAATACTAATGCAAAAGTTATTGCAAGCATATAATCAAGATACTTAACCTCTTAATTAACGCTCTATACAAAAACGCATTACAACACAAAAATAAATATTTTAAGTCACAAACAGGACAGCGACATACCACCAGCCACAAATTTTCCATAACAAACTCCTTTTTAACAATTTCAAGGTCTTACCTTACTTCCATAGAATCAAAAGGGAAGAAACAAGACTCCATTAGAAACCAACAAATACTTGGGGTCCAAGTCCGACACTTCTCTTATCAAGTCCTGGTACCTACTTAACAAACAGAAAACAGAAAACATTACATTCATGAACGGTTTATCCTACTCACTGCGCCAATTGTCGGGTTATGGTCTTTAGATTTTATATGCCATGAACTCTGGTTCTTTTAAAAACATATTTGACTGTTCACTTTTAAGTTTCCTTGTTTAATATTTTGATATAAAGGTATAACATGAAAAATTCTATTAACTTGAAATATATTTACAGACTGAAACAAACAAAATTAACAAACTTCATGTTTAACACCAGGAATCATAATATATAGATATATTGAACATCTAGCACGTATAATCAGGATCAGGAAAAGTACTGCACTTGATTACAGTCTGACGAAGAATCACTTGTGTCAAGATGAAATATTTCAAGATCCAATGACCAAGAGTCTAATGTTTAGGACCAAGTATGCAGAAGACTGATCCAGGTCTAAGGACTGATCCAGGTCTAAGGACTGATCCAGGTCTAAGGACTGATCCAGGTCTAAGGACTGATCCAGGTCTAAGGACTAATCCAGGTCTAAGGACTAATCCAGGTCTAAGGAGTTCTGCAAAATATAAACATATTTACAGCTAAAAACTTTATATAATATAATTGATTTCTTGACTGCAGAAGATGCAGTCAATTGCACAATGAAGTGAAACATTGAAAACATTGTTTAAACATTTTAAGCTTTTAACCACAGGTTGACATATTACATTTCCAATTCACAAACAATCTTCATTATTTATACAGTACACACTTGTGAACACTTAATCACTTTAACACACATAATACACTAATACATGAAACAATTTATGAAAAGGTGTCTTTTTAGTACCTACTGTTATGGATGGCTAGGCGTCAGGTAGTGATGTGATTAGAGAAATGCCGGGGACTCTCCATGTTAAGAAAGAAAAACAAATCAAGGACAACCAAATAAACAGAAATAACTTCTTTAGTCCATGGAGTGAAAACATAGCCAAGAGATGGCAGCACAGCATTCCTCGACAATATATATATATATATATATATATATATATATATATATATATATATATATATATATATATATATATATATATATATATATATATATATATACGTATATATATAAACATATATATATATATATATATATATATATATATATATATATATATATATGTGTATATATAAATATATATATATATATATATATATATATATATATATATATATATATATATATATATATATATATATATATATATATATATATATATATATATATATATACAAATATATATATATAAACATACATATATATATATATATATATATAAATAAATATATATATATATATATATATATATATATATATATATATATATATACATATATATATATATATATATATATATATATATATATATATATATATATATATATATATATATATATATATTTCTGACCTTATCAATAATATATTTTTTATAGTGAGCTCAGGTAGTAGCCAAATTTCGTAGAACTATTATTAAATTTTTTACCATAGTGATTGCAGAAAATATTTGTTTCGGGACCTGATATTAGCTACTAAAAATTAACCTATGTTGTTCAACAGAGTTGTTATCTTAACGCAATTCTCTTTATATCTTATTCATGATAAGCTGGTTTACTTGATAACAAGAATATTTCTTATTCAGATGATATTATTTGTTAGGAATCGAGAGAATCACCCGGTTGTAGCCATTTGGCTGTTTAATCTCTCACGAGGTTCTGTTAGTGA
>NC_090740.1:97701888-97706888 GCF_036898095.1 Palaemon carinicauda | reverse complement strand
TGTATGAACCTCATGATAAAGTTCAAGTGGTTATGTTAAAAGGTTTGACGGCAAGCTGGAAGCAACCCATATACTACCAATATGATGACTCTAATGTGTATAAAAAAAAAACTGGCTGATATTATAAATGTTGAAAAAGCTGGATTTGTCGTTTTGGCAGTTGACCATGATCTTAGACCTGTTAATTTGAGGGTCTGTAAAGTATTCGGCATTAATCCCCTTAACACAGAAAAAGATTTAAAAAACCCATGTGCTGACAGAAATGTCTTCATATTTGCTGATGCTCCCCATATGATATAGGCCTATCTAATTAGAAACTTTTTTCTGGATCACGGGTTTCTTTTGGAATAAGGGAAATAGCGTATATGATGCATGTGTCCGTGAAATATTAATGAAAACCCTATCAGAGTATGCCTTGGCATATAAAATTAATAAAACACTTATCAATGTAAGTGGCTTACAAAGACAGAGTATAAAATATGCTGCACAGCTACATTCAAAGGAAAAATCGGCTTATTAGAGAGAAACAATTGGAAGGAAACTGCCTATTTTATAGCTACAGTGAATGAATGGTTCTATGTCATGAATTCCTCTTTGATGTTAAGAGACTTAAAAGCCTGCAATGCATTTGGGAGAGATTTGGATAGCAAGAAAAGTTCTCTACAAAGAATGGTTGATGCTATGCTGGGAATGAGGGTAAATAAATCCAATTTTTAATTGCCTTTACAAATTCCAAAAAGGAGTGATATTATCTTGTCACTCAATGATTGGGTTACATAACATGCTGAAACAGTCATGACATATCTTTTATTATGACACGGAGATTGAATCAAGACTCTCATGAATTCCATCACTATTAAACTGTCATCTTTGATCTGTTAATCTGTTAAGATTAAAATGAGAGTTCATAGTAGCAAAAAAAAAACTTTATTTTAATACTTAACTCGTTGTGTAGGATTTAGTACCAAGGACAACTTTCCCTCGGTTTATCTATACCTCTTTGGTTAAGGATAAGTGACAGTCAATACATTACAGTGTGTGTTACCTTGGAAGATACCTCTATACCCTATGACTATGTTTAGAAGCATCAGGATATTATTAAACTTTGACATTTGGTCTTTCATAAGGATATTCCGTGAATCGAGTAAAAAAAAAAAAAAAAGGGAATATAAAGCATTTTTATATGGGGAAGTTATCCTTGTATCGTGTTACTACGTATACCTATCAGCCAATGCTGTCAAGAGAGAGTACTCGAAGTGTGACGTCATGCACAGAGGGAACGTATTTTCGCTCGCTGATGAGCCGACCTCTCCCATTAAAGGATCTTGAGTACCATATGGCACCCTTCTCTTTGCATACGGTTCATTTTCCCTTTGCTTACACATAAACCGGATAGTCTGGCCTATTACTTACAAATTCTCCTCTTTTCTCATACACAAGAAAACACTGACATTACCAAATAATTTCTCTTCATCCAAGGCGTTAAATACCGCACTGTAATTGGTCAGTAGCTACTCTCCTCTCGATAAAGGTAGAAGAGACTCTTTAGCTAAGGTAAGCAGCTCTTCTAAGAGAACGACACTCCCAAATCAAACCATTGTTCTCTAGTCTTGGGTGTTGCCAGAGCTTCTGTACCATGGTCTTCCACTGTCTTGGCTTAGAGTTCTCTTTTTTGAGGGTACACTCGAACACACTATTCTGTCTTATTTCTCTTCCTCTTGTTTTGTTAAAGTTTTATAGTCTATATAGAAAATATTTATTTTCAAGGTGTTGTTATTCTTAAAATATTTAATTTTTCCTTGTTTCCTTCCCTCACTTTCCTACTTTTCCCTGTTGGACACCTTGGGATAATATCATCTTGTTTTTCCAACTAGGGTTGTAGCTTAACTAGTAATAATAATAATAATAATAATAATAATAATAATAATAATAATAATAATAATGAGATATTGATCTGTTCTAACAACAGAATATAAAGAGAGGCAATGTTGGATGGAACACTTTAGTAAGGTCACGAATATGAGATATGAACGGAATAATTTGATTGATGTACCTGAAGCTGAGGAAGACCTTAATATGCCTATGAATGAATTCCAATTGTATGAAGTCCAAGCTATAATAATAATAAAAAAACAAAATCAAGAGATGAAGAACCCAGTATACAATGGAGTAACTACTTATATGATATTGCCCGTAAGTGAAGTGACTCTCAGAATACTTCCAAAATTTTTTTTCATAGAATATGGCGTGAAAAACCTGAATCTGATGAATGGGAGCTAGGGATGTTGGTGAAAAGGGCAAAAAAAAAAAATACTGATTTCAGTAACTACAGAAACATCATACCTGTCAGTTGCCATCGAAATATATAGTATGCTCATTCTAAAAAGGTTAGATAGGAAGATTGATGAAAAGATGAGAGATAAACAAGCAGAGTCAAGGAATGGTAGAACTTGCGCTGACTAAATTCTCATTTGAAGATATATACAGCAATGTGGATAATATAGAAATCCACTTTTGATGTCATTTGCGGACTTCGGAATAGGCTTTGATAGTGTGTTCCAGCCAATTATGAGGAAAATCCTGTGTTACCTTGAAACTGGTCTCAAATATGTGAATTTGATTAAGTCTATTCATGACCAGAGTACACGGAAATTTAATGTTAGTGAAGTCCTATCAAATGACTTTCCAGTGACCAGTGAATAACTCCAAGGACATATGGTGTTACCTATGCTGGTTATACTCCTCAAGGATTTAATAATTCATATAACACTTAGGGGTGGTGGAGAAAGATTGGACTGGGTTGAAAACATGAAATTAGCTGATCTAGAATATGATCATAATACTGTCCTTATTAGCAGAGCACACTAGGACTTGCAAATATTGCCTAATAGAATTAATAAAATATCGCAAAAGGTTAGGGGTAGGATGAATAGAAGAAACACAGAGATGATAAGAACAGAATGTGCAAGGAAAGATGGAATATTATTGAAGAAGAAAGGATTAATGTGGTGGATTCATTCAAATATTCAGGAACTATGATCTCTATTACAGGATCTTTAAACAAAAAAAAAAAAAAAAAAAACATAAGATAATGGCTAGTTTAAGTCTAATTTGGAAATCAAATCGCCTGAAATTACAGATAAAAATTAGGCTATATATCAGTTTACTGAGAATGGTGTTGCTCTATGGAAATGAATTGTGCTATGGTAATGAAAGAATACCCAACAGATATTGTAGTTTTTAAAACAACGCCCTCAAAAGAATATTAGAAGTTAAATGCGAAGGCAGGATTAGAAATGAAACAATAAGAAAGATTACTCAATTCCCATAAACGGATGAGATCATGGTGAGAGGTAGATGGAGATGATTTGGACATTCTTTTCTAAATACCCAAGAGAGGTTAGTTCACCAAACTTTCAACTGGGCTTCACAAAGCACTAGAAGAGTAGGAAGACCCAGATCTACATGGCTGAGAAATATAAAACGTGAAGTGGAATATGATGGAAGGAGAAGTATTGATTTTAAAGTTCATGACAGAGATGACTGGGGAAATCTAACCATGTGACCTATCATCAATAGGCGTATGAGATGATGATGTTGATCTGCAGTATATGGGAATGTGCGACCAAACTTCGCTTGGCATATGATAGTTGTGTAGTGATCACTGTAATTTTATCAAAGAAAAATTAATATTATTCTGATATCTACTAAATTAGTATGACTATTTTACATGCTCAGGAATTACAATGAATTTCAGCTTTACCTACCCTATATTGAGAAATATACAAAATTATAACAAACAATTTTACAAATTTATCAATTTACATTATTAGGTCACACACAATTTGTTCTAAAGTCATAAAGGAGCGACTATGAAACCGTATTTGCACAATTCAATATTTAAGAAAACAAATTGAGGATCATGTCTAATGACAGTATATTCTATCAAACTTAGTTGATTAATTCATTAAACAGCAAAGTGTTTCCAGCTAAATTTTTGTTATAGCTTGGCATATGATAGTTGTGAAGTGATCACTGCAATTTTCTCAAGGAAAAATTAATATTATTCTGATATCTACTAAATTAGTGTGACTATTTTACATGCTCAGGAATTACAATGAATTTCAGCTTTACCTACCATATATTGAGAAATATAAAAAATGAAAATAAACAATTTCATAAATTTATCAACCTACATTATTAGATCACACATAATTTATTCTAAAGTCATAAACTAGCGACTATGTAACCGTATTGGCACAATTCAATATTTAAGAAAAATAATTGAGGATCATGCCTAATGACAGTATATTCTGCCTAATGACAGTATATTTTATCAAACTTACTTGATTAATTCATTAAACAGCAAAGTGTTTGCAGCTAAATTTTTTCCATATCCATTATTCACAGGATAAGTCTGATTTATACATTTTGACTAAAGGGGTAAATTCATAGACAAAATTCCTTCAACCATTAAAATTAAAACCTTTAAGGGTAGTATTTGAGTCCCTATAGTATGGTAAAAGGTTCATGATATAATTTGAAAGTACAAATGATAATATTTTTAGTTCTTTTTTTATGGGTAAAGCAACTTATTTAGCTATAAGCCTCGTTTGTAGCTATTGAAATGTTTAAAATTTATTATCTTTGATTTGACATTATAGACTTAAATTCTAGAATTCTAGATAATATGGCTTTTAGCCTGGATAAAAATTTTAATTTTCATGCTTTACTCCAAATATTGTCTGCTCTTAGTACGTTCATTCGGTGAACTCCTGGTTAACAAACAGTGAAAAAGTAATACTATAAACAGCTATTCCCTGAAAAAAGAAATATAAAAAAAAATCTCTAAAAATGTTAGAAAAATAGATAATTACTTTACTTTGTAAACATAAAAACCACGAGCATAATTGTTGTTGATTTACATCTACATACACATTACACATCGAGTATAGTTTTTTTTATTATCATTCTACATATGGTACAACTACCATGAAACT
>NC_090740.1:97694388-97696888 GCF_036898095.1 Palaemon carinicauda | reverse complement strand
AATTATGAATTACATGTAATAGTAGTAACTCATGTTCAGTACAAGGTCAGTAAGCGCACGTTTGCCGATACCTTTATCGTTATACAAAACATTGATATGTATCCAGCTGTAATTATAGGATACCCGTCGATGGGCATTCAAAACATTATCTTAGCCCCTGCCAAACACTGCGTGTATATCAAAGGTGAAGTCTTTTAATACCTTAAAATCAGATTTGAATAAAAAGGAGACGACAAATAAAACAGTAACGTACATTGAAAAACCAATCACTTGTCTCATGAATAAATAAAATAATATATGTGACTCAACAGAACCCTCGTTCACTCGTAATATCATCTTGCACACAATCTATCAAGCCGAACGTAACTTCAGATATAATAGTGCGAGTAAAGAAAACTTCGCCGGGATCTGGAATATTAATCCTTTCCGACACTTTGAAAACTAACGGATTGTCCGCCACAAAAGCTATTTATACAGTCGGCTCACAACAACAATGTAATATTGAAGTCTGTAACCATTTAAATACCACTTTAGTAATTCACAAAAATCAACATATCTTGGATGTAGAAGTTTCTAAACATCGTATTCTTACCGTCGCTGAAATCAATCACGCTCAATCAGCTGCGGATGAATCCCTTTTGCAATCTATTAAAAATAAAATCAATAAAGACATTCAAGAAAAGGAAATTCAGCAGAAATTTTTGTTCTAACTAAATATCATGATGTTTTCTTTACTACGGATGGATCCTTAGGTAAAACGGATGTCATAGAACACCAAATAAGGTTAAAAGATAAGCAGAAAATTATCTATATACCCTCGTACAGACTCCCTATGAAATTCCAGAAAGAGATAAAGGATGAAGTGAGTAAAATGCTATAAGAAGGAGTCATTAGGAAATCGAACAGCCATAATAATTTTCCATTAATAGTTGTACCAAAAAAAGATCAAACATGGCGTATCTGCGTAGACTTACTATCGCTTAAATGAGGAAACAATCCCTTATCGATTCCCAGTGCGATGTACTGACGATATTTTATCTTTGCTAGGTCAGAAAAAATATTTTACCAGTTTGGACTTACTTAAAGGCTTTCACCAGATGTCATTAGAAGAACATAGTATCCCATACACTGCCTTCAGCACAGCCAGGGGACATTATGAATTTTTGCGTATGCCTTTTGGTTTACTTTTTGCTCCCATGACATTTACTAGAATGATTAACATAGTGTTTGTAGACTTGTTAGGGGACATATTGCATGCCTATATGGACGACCTTGTAATCTTTTCAAATACCTTAAAAGAACATCTACGTAAACTGGAACTAGTGCTACAGTGATTAAGACAGCATAGCTTAAGGGTAAAGATTAGTAAATGTGCATTCTTCAAAACAGAATTAGTCTATTTAGGTTTTACGGTGTCTAGCCAAGGTCTTAAAGTAGTCCCCGATAAGGTGTCGGCTATCCATAACTTTCCGATACCTACTAATGTCGAGGGAATACGGCAATTTTTGGGGTGTAGTGGATATTAAGGCATTTTATACGCAATTATTGAATAATAGCCGCTCCCCTAACTGATCTTACAAAGAAGGGCATATATTTCATATGGTCTGAGCAGCATCAACAGGCGTTTAATACCCTGAAGGATGAACTGTGTACTTCTCCTATCTTAAAATTTCCTGACTTCGGTAAGGAATTCTTCATTGCAACAGACGCCTCAAACCTAGGAGTAGGTGGGGTATTGCTTCAGCAATATGACAAACAGTTTTTCCCGCTAGCTTTTTATTCACGTAAACTGAGACCTTCCAAAAGTAAATACGCAGTAATAGACAAAGAAGGGCTAGCTTTTGTTAATTCACTAGTGCATTTTAAGTTCATAATATACGGTTATCCCGTCAAGGTTCTTACTGATCATAAGCCCCTAACCGACTTCTTTAAAGGCTTTAGTCACAGCCCCAAACGAACTCGGTGGCATTTGATCATCCAAGACTTTGGTGCGAGGATCAGGTATTTACCTGGGAAAGCAAATATCATTGCTGATGCATTATCACGCAACCCCGTGTCATCTTGTGCGGAGCCATTAGCTGAATTAATAGATATATCAAAATCCATGCCTATTGTTAAAACTGTATCTGAACAGGAAGATCTGGGCTGGAGCGCTGAAATAATACAGACTGAGAAAATAAAAGATCAGAAATTAGAAAAAAATCATAAATGCTTTGAACGGAAATCCTAAGGAAAAGGAATTTATAAAGTATACGCAGCAGCATTATATAATCTAAGATAATATTCTGTGTAGATCCGTGACGAGGAAAACCCGCAATACACCACATGTGACTAACGACCAGGTAGTGGTACCAATCTCACTTATACCCACTGTCCTAAATTGTTTGCATGCAAATCCATTGCATGGACACCCAGGGTTCTCCATAATGTCACAGAAAGCCAAATCATTGTCTTATAGGCATACGATGCTTACAGATATAAAAAAAAAACACATAGCTAA
>NC_090740.1:97681574-97688888 GCF_036898095.1 Palaemon carinicauda | reverse complement strand
ACTAGGCTACTAACCTAAGTGCTTTAGTATACTTTCATATATGTTACCTGTTTACCCTCGCGTATCGTTTCATCAATTTAGTTGGAGATAGATATCTAATAAAATTATTATATAAATCGATACTCGTCTCCAGTGGAGATTTAAGGGTAATCATTCCTTCCATAGGCTACAATCCTATCTTAGTCTTGCCGTAGAGTAGACACCCCGACTTGACTAGGCTAGTGTTTTCTGTCTCTTTCCTTGGCCGGCAGATAGCCGACTTTGGGTTTTCGACAGAACCTCAGAGTATTCAGTCTTTTGCCGGCGGCCAAGCAGCAGGGTGAGTAATCACTGCCCTGCCGTCTTTCAGCCATCAGCATAGGAGGCTAGACCTCCCTAGGCCGTACTTGAAGTGGTTGTATGATGCCGCCACCTTCTTCCCTGCGGTCTAGAAGACTAGTCCTGTGGTGGTAGACCCTAAGGCGAAGAATAGACATTCTTCTGCCACCTAGCATAGCGTTGGCACTGAAACGATGTTTCTCCCCTGTTGAGAGGGGGCGGCAAGCCTGCCGCCTCCTCCTAACTCTATTTTGCCAGACCCTACGTTGAAGAATTGATATTCTTCTGCCGCCTAGGATGACGCCGATACTGAAACACAGTGTCTCCCTGGTGTGATGGGGGCGGCAACATTACCGCTGCCTTCTACACTTTATACAGGACCCTTTTCCCTGCCCCCCTCTGTCCTTTAACGATGGCCTAGCCTTCGCAAATCTGTAGCTGTCGTCCTACAATCCCACCGATTGTGGTCGCTTAGTCACTCAGTCTTCCCTTATGGACACAGGCTCCGGGAAAGGTTGTGCCGGCTGTGACGGCTGCCAGAGGGGAGACCCCTGTCTGTAGAGTGTTTTCCAGTCCTCTCTTGGACTGCCATCCACATATCCTGGGCTGGTAGAGACCGGCAATGGTTTGTGTGAATGGATGGAAGCCGGAGATATGCATTCTCCTCTTCCATTTGAACCCTCTTTCTTGAGGAAGGCAATAAGAATAGGTGCTTACACCCTTATTTATTGTTAACAAACATTTGAATAAGGTAACCCTTCCCTCCATACTTTCTCGCTGTCTGTCAGATAGAGCTGCCAGGTACTAACCCATTGCCGGCTGGGCCGGAGCCGCCAAGTACTTCCGACGGCTGGGCCGGTGCCACCAGGTAGTCTCAACGGCTGGATTGTGCCGCCCGGTGCTAGCCTAGCCGGCAACATGCCCGCTAAACTACAATATATGATTTTACAGTAGGCAGTATATTTGCAATATTGATTATGCTGCAGATAGAAAACTATAGTATTTATTATAGAGTAGTTATTTTCCAACATACCCTGTGTATCCTTGCATAGTTTATTGTTGATACCAGTTATATATTGAAGGAAAAGATTTCTTTCAACAGACTGATAGATGATCAGTTACCATTTACGCACATTATTAAAATCTTGGGAAAGGTCAGTGTTAGAATCCTTCCATTGGGTTTCCTGATTAGGAAAACTCTAGGTTTTAATTTTTGGGGATGTCGCAGCAATTGGCTGGATGGAAACACATGTATGTGTCTTTCCTAGTTCCTTTCTAGCTTGTCTATCCTAAACCATAATGCTAAAATATTAATAATAATATTTTATATAGTTTATTAGGTGAAATAAACTACTGCATACTCATTTAATTTTCCTCTCTTTACAGGAGGACCAACCAAAGTGCCTAAAAATCTTCAGCAAAATTAGGAGCAAGAACTTCTGTGGACATGCAGAGTGCAGGGCCGATGCCCCCTTTGCCACTTCCAAGGGACCTCTTAGGTACTGGGATCCTCAGGACTGCAAGATTTGCATGGCCACGGTTACCGAGGCTTTTGATGACCCCAAGACAGCAGAGTCAAGGGATGCAGCACGAGAGAAGCTGCGCAGATGGGTTCGTGGCTTTTAGAAGAACGCCATGAGCCCTTACCTTCCTATTGAACGGATGCGCTCCGTGCTGTTCTCAAAAGCTGGGGTGCAAGCTGTCATACCCCAGCCATGACCTAAGATCCCTTGTGTCCAGATAGCCGTAGATACGGACGTCTCCGACGCAATGCAGGACATCCACCTAGACGAGAGGATGTCGGAGGTGTCTGAGGACACCGAGAAGGGCCTTCTAGCGGAAGGTCTCGAGGAGGACTCCATCTTGACTCCTGAAGAAGAAGAGGATGATGTCAAATCGGAGTCCCTTGTGTCAGTTCCGGCTCGGGAGCCGTTACCCTCTACATCTTCTGCCCCTCCATCAGATGACATGAAACAGGCAATGGACAGTCTTATGGCAATGATGGAGAGTCTTCGCAAGCAAGGCGAAGAAAGGGAGGTGAAATGGGAAAGACAAATGGCCCAACTCACCGCCTCCCGTGGGTCTCACAAGAGACTCGAGGTTCAAGACCTTCCAACTTGCTCTGATGTTAATCCCTGGATGTATGCAGAATAAATGCCTATTACCAATGGCAAGATCTTTATATCAGAGAAGTTGGGGACCATCCGTATTGAGGAAGTTGAATTCTGGCCCAGCTTTCAGGCCAACCCAGACTACTTCGTCCATCTGAAGACGGAACCAACATCAAGGGAGGGGACAGAAACTAAGGAGGTCATAGTACTTGACCACGATAAAGCTCAGGCTCTTTTGACAAGTAGCCTGAAGTAAAATAGCTTCATTAACTCCAAAGTGTCAGCCCTTAGTAAAGAGCATCCCACCTTTCTTGCTCCAGCTTCGTTAGCCTTTTCCTTTACATCCAAGGGTTTTAAGGCGATAATGAAGGCAATAGAGTCAGGCAAACCTTGCCCTACACTTGATGAATGTAGACCATTATATTTAGCCCTGCCCACAGGAGATACGGACTGGAAAAGAGGCCACCTTACCTTTTCAGTTGGGAAGTTGGAGGCTGATATCGCTGGATGTCAGTTCAGCGAAAATCTACCTAAGATGTCTGACTTTCTCTTGCGTAGGGAGAAAGAGACAAAAGAAAGACTGGCCGCATCTCTATCTCTACATATTTGTCTAGAGACAACTGCAAGCAATAGTAAAACCCCAGATATGAATATGGTCATGGTCAAAATGCATTTGGCTACTGTGGTCAAGGACCTGTATGGCTTTGTCCAAGCCAGACGAGCATGTAGGGAGTTTGTCTTTGCTTCTGCATCAGTAAAGCACAAACCCAGGAAGCTGATAGCTTCTAATATCTGGGGTGAGGACCTCTTCCCAAGTGAAGTGGTCAAGGAAGGTGTAGATAAGGCTGCCACGGAGAATAGAAACCTTCTCCAGAAGTGGGGCATGTCGGCGAAGAGGAAGTCTTCCTTGGATGAGGGTCCCCAGCATAAGAGGAAGACTAAAATACCCAGGTAGCCCTCTCGTCCTGCCGGACAGCAACAACAACAACAACATCCCACAGTTGCTATGAGCGCGGTGCCCCAGATGGTGGCTCAACACCAACCAACCTATCAGATCGTGCCTCAGCAGCTGGTTGCCCAGTCACCAGCGTTCAACCCTGCGTTCGAGAGGCAGACCAATACCTTTGGTCCACAGGGTAGAGGGTTCAAACGGGGCTCCTCTAGATACCCCACAAGAGGTAAAGGGCGTAAGAGAGGACGCGGTCAAGGAGGTGAATTCTCCGGAAATCAGAAGCAATGGGTTGCTTCAGGTAAGAGGGAGACTCCAACAATTTCAGGATCGTTGGACCTTCGATCGTTGGGCCCACCGCCTAATCAAGAACGGACTCGGATGGAACTGGAGCAAGGGTCCACCACCATTTCCTCAATTCTTTCAACAATCCATCCCCAACTGGAAGAATACACCCTAGAACTTTTGAGCAAGCTGGTGATGAGGAGGGCAAAGTCCATCAAATTCCAAGGAGGGCTGTTTTGTGTTCCCAAGAAGGACTCAGACAAACTCAGAGTCATTCTGGACTTGTCACCACTCAGCAAGTTCATAGAAAACCACAAGTTCAGGATGTTAACCCTACAACACAGGAGGACCCTGTTACCAAAAGGGGCGTACACAGTATCGATAGACCTGGCAGATGCCTACTGGCATATTCCAATCAACCGCCCCTCTCCTCCTACCTAAGATTCAGGCTACAGAAGAAGAAGTACGTCTTCAGAGCTGTGCCCTTCGGACTAAACATAGCCCTAAGGATTTTACAAAGCTTGATGACGCAGTCGTTCAACAACTACGCCTAGAAGGTGTCCAGGTATCAGAGTACATGGACAACTGGTTGGTGAGGGCAGCATCCAGGACGGAGTGTATTCAAGCATCCAAGAATGTGATCCAGTTCCTGGAACACCTGGGATTCAAGATCAACATTAAGAAGTCTGGATTATCTCCAGCTCAAGAGTTTCAATGGCTCGGAATACATTGGAAATTATAGTCACACGGTCTCTCCAATCCCCCTGGGAGGAGGAGAGAGAGAGCAGGATCTGTCAAGAGACTACTGAAATCCGACATGATCTCAGGACGCAAACAGGAAATAGTACTGGGGTCTCTCCAGTTTGTATCAGTGACAGACCCAGTGCTAAGAGCACAGCTAAAAGATGTGCCAGGAGTCTGGAGAAGATACGCTTCAAACGCTCGAAGAGATCTAATAGACCGATACCGACCCTACTACGATCACTTCTCAAGCCATGGTCGAAGGCTAAGAACCTAAAGAGGACCCTACACTTGCAACCACCTCCACCTTCAGTCACCATCCATACGGATGCCTCGAAGGAAGGATTGGGAGGTCACTCCCATCAACGGAAAGTCCAAGGGACTTGGTCTTCTCTATTCAAGACCTTCCACATTAACATTTTGGAGGCCATGGCAGTCTTTCTGACGCTGAAGAAACTCTCCCCTCGCAAATCAGCCCATATAAGACTGATCCTGGACAGCGAGGTGATAATGAGATTTCTGAATCGTCAAGGCTCGAGATCGCCCCAAATCAACCAAGTGATTTTGTCCATCTTCATCCTAGCGGAAAAGAAGAGATGGCATTTATCAGCAGTTCACCTTCAAGGGTTCCGCAACGTGACGACGGACGCTCTATCCAGGCTCATGCCGAAGGAGTCAGAATGGTCCCTAGACGCAGGCTCATTCTCCTTCATCTTACGTCAAGTCCCGGAACTGCAGATCGACCTCTTCGCGACGAACGACAACAAGAAGCTACCTCGTTATGTGGCCCCATACGAGGACCCTCTAGCAGAAGCGACGGATGCCATGTCCCTCGACTGGAACAGATGGAACCGGATATACCTGTTCCCTAAAACCAATCTTTTGATGAAGGTCCTCAACAAGCTGAGATCCTTTCGGGGAATGGCAGCTCTAGTAGCTACTAAGAGGCCAAGGAGCAATTGGTTTCCTCTAGTATTGAAACTGAAGCTGAGGCTGGTCCCTCTGCCGGACCAAGCAGTCTCAACAGGTCCAGAAGTTGACTGTCTTCACTTCATCACAGGGAACCCAAAGCCTTCATCTCGTAATTTTCTCTCCTTAGCAGTAAAGAAAAGATTTTGGATCTCGAAAGGCAGTATAGACTTCTTAGAAGAATATAAATCTAAGTCAACCAGAAGACAATATGACTCATCTTTGAAAAAGTGGGTTGCTTTGTCAAAGCAAAAGGACCAAAAGAAATCTCAATGGACTTCTATTTGTCCTTCTTTATCCACCGTCATAAACAAGGTCTGGCAGCCAACACGATAACTACGTGTAAATCAGCTCTGACTAGACCTCTACTATACGCCTTCCAAGTAGACTTGTCAAATGAAATCTTTAACATGATCCCTAAGGCATGTGCTATACTTAGGCCTGCAGCCCCACCGAAGCCTATTCCATGGTCCTTGGATAAGGTTCTACACTATGCTTCAACATTGAACAATGAAGATTATTCTCTGAAAGACTTGACTCAAAAGGTCATTTTCCTGTTTGCCATAGCCTCAGGGGACAGAGTTAGTGAAATAGTGGCCCTATCCAGAGTTGAGGGCCATATTCAGTACACAGAAGTGGGAGAAGTGAATGCCTTTCCTGATCCAACATTTCTCGCTAAGAACGAGCTACGTACCAAGAGATGGGGTCCCTGGAGAATCTACCC
The DNA here is from genome assembly GCF_036898095.1 of Palaemon carinicauda. Classification (NCBI taxonomy): domain Eukaryota; kingdom Metazoa; phylum Arthropoda; class Malacostraca; order Decapoda; family Palaemonidae; genus Palaemon; species Palaemon carinicauda. The sequence goes on along the minus strand of NC_090740.1, from coordinate 97,682,791 downwards.
TCTGAAGGAATATATCTCGCTGTGTCCAGTGGAGTGTCTAAAGGTCTATCTTCGAAGAACTTCAGACTTCAGGGGAGGACAGCTCTTTAACCCTGGAACGTGGTGGGTCGTCCCCGACCCCGAGCGTAAAATAAAAAGAGGTTTTTCTCACGTGACTCACCCCCGTGACTGAATTTGTGGGTGATCGACCTGCAGTAGGTGTCTCGCCTACACGCTCTAGTAGTGTCCAGATGTGCATTGCTGTAGCTGTACTCCTTCCCCGATTTCTGAGACGCGTCGGGGTCGAGCGCGACCGAGTTTACCCTTCTAAGGTAATTTGCATAATTATCAAAGTTATTACGTATTATGAAATTGTCGTAGAATGGTGCAACTTGTACAGGTTATCAGTTGTGGAAAGTCTTGGTGGATTGTTTGGCTACCATGTGCATGATTTTTTTTTTAGTTAAAATGTCGTTCATCACCACGAGGACCATTTTACCGCGAGTGCCCCTTTTTAATTTTTTTGCCAAGTCATTTTTCCGTAAGATATTGCCAAATAGTGTCGTAAAACTTTTGCTTTTTTAGTGTTGGAAAGTGTCTAGATGATCTGGCTACCCATGCGTGACTTTGTTTTTGTCAGATACGACGTAGTTATCGGTATATTGGGTGTTTAACTGCGGTTGCCAATTTCTGTTTTTTTTCAATATTTGTAAAAATTTACTACGTAGTAAGGAATTGCCGTATATTATTGATTTTTTTTCATGTTTATGTGTTAGAAAGTGTGCCTTGATGGTTGGGCTAACACGTGCATGTCTTTTTTTTTATCTGAGATGCCGTATATTAGAATGTTGGGCATTTTTCCGCGAGTGCCCCTTTTTATTTGTTTTGCATTTTTTTGCTTAGTCATGTTACCGTAAGGAATTGGCAAGTAGTGTCGCAAAACTTATATTTTTATAGTGTTGGAAAGTGTTTCTAGATGATCTGGCTACCCATGCCTATTTTTTTTAGCCAGATATAGCGTATATATAGGTATGTGTTCGATTTTCCTGTGATTGGCATTTTTTCGTTTTTTCCCATTTCTTTCAAAATTACTACGTACTAAGGAACTATCACAGAGCAATGATTCATTTAGATGTTTATTTGTCGGAAAATGTGCCTTGATGGTTTGCCTAGCACGTGGCTGAAAATTTTTTTCTGAAATGCCGTATATTGGAATGTTAGCCATTTTTCCGCGAGTG
>NC_090740.1:97659074-97676574 GCF_036898095.1 Palaemon carinicauda | reverse complement strand
TTTAAGGTGCATGTACTAAAGGGATGGGTGATGGTGATCTTGGATATGTATTTTAAGTTTAAGGACATATGATGACACCCCTTAAAAGGTTCAGCGGGGATATAGACTTTGTTCTGTGCAAGTAGGAGGTAACAAAGTTATATGAGAGCGCTTAGTAACACAGTTCTGTTCGCATGTCCAGATGCCTTTAATACTCAAAAAGGCCGAGGGAGCCATCCTTTTTCAGTACAATGTGTAAAAGCTATGACCTTGGGCTTTAGGTCATCTGACAAAGGTCTATTTCTTCCATTTCTGCTAACATTTGTTTAGCGGGTGCCTAACGATCAGGGGCAGTTGCCTGAATCTGGTGAATACTGCGTATATTTTTGTCTTGGTATAGTGATAAATACAGTGCTTCCCGGGAGCTGGGGGCGTTTGGCGAAGTTCAGGATAGAAACCTCTAGGTTCAACGTAAGGGGGGGGTGGGTATACATTAATGGGTTTGCTGATATGTAGTGTGAGGTCTGAGCGATCTGGTTGAATAGGTGTTGATTAGTATGAATTAGAGTTGACTATTTGTCACAGTCTTACATAATCCATTAGTTAGATTTGGGCAGGGAAATCCGCTCTAAATAGCTACAATGTTACATCGGCAATGATGAATTTCCATTAGTATTTGACCTTCGCAAACGATAGTGTGAGTATATAGTACTTTTCGGTGCTTATCTCAGATTCGTTTGAAGCTACAAGGTTGAAATTCTAAGCCTAAAAATTACCAAGTTGTGTCCTGGAGAGTAGCTCTACTATAAGGGAGTCACAAGCACCAGTGTCTAAAAAGAACTAAGAACCTGTACATATATCCTATAAAAAGAAAAGATTAACAATTGTAGGAGTCCCTCACCATAAGTGAGGACCTACTTACACATTTTTTTAATACTGATAACCATCCACATACTATTTTGCATAAGCCCTGAATCTGAAGTGGTAGTAACACAATCTGCAGCTGTTTGGTGTTGTCTTCCTGGAATATCAAGGGGACGGCGTCTGTGTCTTACCGCATTCACTTCGATTTCGGTAAGTGTTGAATAGTTGTCCTCTTTGTCAGAAGTGGAGGCATTGATGTACGTTTTGAAGGTGGTGAAGTGGCTGTCCATATTGGTGTCAACTTTGGATATCAGGTCTGTCATGGACAAGGTATTGACATCAAGAATGGTGGCAGGGTTATGTTCAGATAGCAGTTATACCCGAAGGGCATGAGGTAAGCTCGTTTCTCAACGAGACCTGTCTGCGGCAGGTTTGAAGCGAACTGAACTGGTCATTGTCCCTAGGACTTAAGTAACTTTTGGTTCCTAAATGGCTGTAGAGAGAGCTGAAAAATCTTGGTTAAACTGACAGCTGCCAACGGTAAGTACTACTCTGGGATATATTTTTTGAGGTGTTCTTGTGCTATAGGGGCTCTCCCCTTGGTTGCTAAACCAGTAGGAGATTTTTGGAAAATTGTCCCCGGAGATTACCGAGAGGAAATATTCTCATTCGCTTCATGAGTGAGTCAAGCCCTTGATGCAAAACGTGCTGGAACCAAGTGACCACTTCATTATTGGTGAAGGGCAGCAGTTACAACAATGCAGGTGGGTCGCAGTCAGAATAAGAGGTCGGTATCATAACAATCGTAGCCTATTGTGATGAGCAAAAAAAAAAGAAAAGAAAGAAAAAAAAAGCTGTGTTGGGCTGATCACTGTGAGGGTAACCAATGTCCGAGGTAGCCGTTAACATAGAGGCGAGGTGGTTGCTATCAGAGAGGCTAAATGAATGCAAATAACAATTATTCAATCGATAACCAGTTTTTATACTAGTAGATACAAGCAGGAATGTTACGAAAATTTCAAAAAACTAATGCAACCAAGATCGATTTTCAACAAGATTTGTTATCAGTGCAGGGGAAACCAAAAAATAAAAAAAGGCAATAACGTCAGAATGCAAAAAGGTGTATAAAACAACGGTGGCCCAAGCCATTCGCAGGACTCTTGAAGAAGAAATCAATTTCAAGATCTCCTGGTGAGAGGGGTTGGGTTATACATTTAAGGGAAAGGGTATTTTGTTTGTTGACAGTTGTTATTTTTTTTTTTTTTTGGGGGGGGGGGTGGGGAAAGAACTAACTCAAATGATACCAAGCGGTTGGGAGTAACGAGCAAGAATGTAACAAAAACTCAAACACACTAACGCATACTCTGTCAAGTTTAAAAAGTTTCTGTTATAAGTAAGGTGATGAGCGAAAGATAAAAAAGGAAATAATGTCACAGTGCAGAGGCATGTATGAAACAACTGCAGCCCAAACCATTAAAAAGAATCCACAAGAACAAATCAATTCCAATACCTCCAGGTGAGAAGGGTTTTGGGTATCCAATTAGGGTAGTTTTTTGTTCTTTTTCTTTTTTTTTGGGGGGGGGGGTGGAGCTAACTCCTATGATGCAAAGCTATTGGGATTTTTTTTTTCATAATTTTTAAGTCTGTATGGTCAGTATCTCCGAGAAGGTAGACTATGCTAGCTGCTAAGATAGGAAGGAAGAATAATATAAAAAATAACCTTTTGTCTCACCCTGCATTTGTTAATTTCGGATGAGTTGGGGATAAGCGAAGAGTATTAATAAAAACAAAGAAGAAAGTTTTTATCTGAAACCCTACAAAATTTAAAATTTATCTAAATATACGAAAAGTTACTTCCATTAAAAGAAAAAATCTATGAAAAAAAACTTCTATATTATCTAGTAAAGCTAACTTAAGTTTCAAGATTAGATAAATTATTATATTAAATAAATTTAACAAACGGAATAGCAAGGGTTATATCAAACAAACGATACGACCAAAAGGAAATCAACAACATGTGTAATAGCCCACTTTACATAAAAAGAAAGGAAAGACTGATATTTTATATATAATTAACATTAATAGACTTTTCTCTCAAGGTTTACATTCTCTGTTTAAAATGTTTCAACTAATATCAGATTGCTCTCAAATTAAATATTACTTGAAATTCTAAAATATCCATGTCAAAAACTGGGATTAAACCTAGATAACTCGGCCTACAGAAGAAAACCGTTATAATCTAAATTAACTTTATTGTTTTGGTCTTTTACCGACTATATTTCATATTTTCTGTAAATTTATGTTTTAACTTTACAGAGCCCGATGATAGATATAAGATTCACCATTGTTTGTTTGAATTAAAATGAAAACTGGAATTGTTGATCTTCATAATCATCTTCTATTAATAATAATTTTTATAGTGTGTAAATGTTCGTTATTTATGATGATTAATTCAACTAATATTACGTATCAATAAACCCTGATTAAGACAAAAGAATGTGTATGAGATATTTTTTTTACACAGCACCAGAATTATAGAATGTTTTTAAGTGCTTTTATTGATTATCAGGAGATTCATTATTATTCATGTTCCTCTTCCTAAGTTCTACACGTGTAAAACGGAAAATTTCATTCACGGGAGGTGTGAGGAAATTTCAATTTGAAAAGAATTGCAGATGAGGGTATAAAACATGAACAATGTTAAAAGATTGTTTCAACTCACCCCCCTCCCCCCATTTTTTTTAACTCGTGACAGTATATAGGATTTTTTTTTTTTAAATCAGGCATATGTGCCAGGCCGAGAAAGGCTGTGACTAAGAAGGCAGGATGAAAGCAACTGAGTAACTATTACAGACCATTGGTTTATATATACATAAAGTCCAGGCAAAAAGGACATAAGAACATAAAAGGCAATTTCTTGTTCAACCGACAATCGGTTCTGCTAACAGTTAACGGTGAGAAAAACAGACATGTTTATTCAGGTCCCTATCAGTGCGAGGGGAGAGCGAAGACACAAAGGATAATATATACAAAAAAAGAAATGTCGTTACTATGTACAATCGTGTGACACGCGTTTGGTATATGTCTCCCCCCCAAAATGACATGCTGTATGTGTTAAATTGGGCGCCCTGATCTAGAGAGGCGAACTGTAGGTGGGTCATCTGGCAGGAGATAAGTAGGTTTTAACGATCAATGGAGACCCAGTCTTCTTTGCCACGAATGTTTAGTAGGAATGCTTTCGGACTGCGTCAGATCACAAAGAAAGGGCCCGTGTATGGGGGCGTTAGCAGTGGCTTACTAGTGTCATTGCGTAGGAAGACGTGCATTGCAGAATGCAAGTCTTTCGGTATGTGAAGCTTCACTGGGGGCTTGTAAGTCTGTCGGTATGGATTAAATTTTTCCACAACATGATGTATGTGCTGGATATCGATGGAGGAGGTTGCAGAAGGAAAAAATTCGGCAAGGACGACCAACGGGTCGCCATACACCATTTCAGCTGCCGAAACGTCGAAGGCGTCTTTAGGAGTGGTCCTTAGTCCCTGGAGGACCCAGGGAAGCTGAGTAAACAAGTTGGAATCCTTGCAGCGGTACATCAAAGCTGCTTTGAGGGTACGATGAAAGCATTCAACCATATCATTGGCAGCGGGGTTGTAGGCAGTTGTCGGTTGTAGGGTGATGCCCAGGAGATTCGCTAATGATGTCTACAATTGAGAGGTGAAAGTGGTACCCCTGGCAGAAATAATATGCTCAGGGATACTAAATATTGCAATCCATCCTGAGAGTAAGGCATATGTACATGAGGCAGACTTAATTTCCATGGGAATGGTTTCAGGCCAATTAGTGGAGCAGTCGATGGCGGTAAACAGGTAATGATGTCCTTATGATGTGGGTGCAGGGCCTAAAACGTCGACGTAATTGTGGGCAAAATAACACGGAGGTCGAGGAAAAGTGCCCACTCCTGAATCCGTGTGTCGATGTACTTTGGAAGTTTGGCAGGATGTAAAAGTGCGGACCCAATCCTTAGCATCATTAGAAATGCCATGCCAAATGAACTTTGTCTTCAGCAGCTGTGCAGAAAAAAAGCATGAGGATGTGAAAGGCCTTGAATGAAATCAAACACCTGTCGGCGCATAGGAGCAGGAATCCAAGGTCGCGGTCTACCAGTACTGATGTCACAGAGGAGGGTGGTGCTGGAGTCGTCGCGGGGGATGTCTTCCCAGCCGAGGGATATGCAGGATGTCCTACGTGCTTGATACTCTGGATCCTGTCGTTGGGCTTCAGCCGAGGCGTTGTAATCCAATCCCAGTTGAACGGCAGCCAACGTGTTTCTTGACAGGGCATTGGCAACGGGATTCATTTTCCCAGGGACGTGTTGAAGGTTGCAATTGTATTCAGACACGGCAGAGAGATGTCGGCCTCAGAATGTCGAGTGAAGGCGTGCACAAGAGGCATGTGGTCTGTGCGAATGACGAAGGGCGTTCCTTCTAAGAAATGGCGAAAGTGACCGACAGCCAAGTGCACCACCATAAATTCGCGAACGAAGGTAGAATAACCTGATTCTGACTTGGACAGTTTTCTGCTGAAGAAGGCCAATGGGTGGGGCGAGCCATTGACCACCTGTTCAAGTACTGCACCAATAGCAACGTCGCTGGTATTGGTGGAGAGAAGGAGATGGGCATGTGGGATGGGAAAAGTGAGAGCAGCAGCGGTTTATAGGGCATTCTTAGAATTACAGAAGGCCGCTTCTTGAAGGGAACCCCACTTCAGGTCCTTTAGCTTACCCTTTTGTGAGGCGTAGAGGGGAGCAAGATTGGCGGTAATGGCTAGCAGAAAGTAGTGATAATTGTTGATCATGTCCAAGAATTCCTGCAGAGCTTTGATGGTCGAGGGCATTGAGAAGTTCTGAACGGTTGCTACCTTCTCGTGGAGGGGATGGACTCCTTCAGGAGTGATGCGGTGGCCTTAGAACGACACTACATTGGCGCCAAAGGTACAATTGTCCCACCGAACTACAATGCCGTTTTGTTGCAGGTTGTCAAGCACGGTGCGTAGGTGATGGAGGTGTTCCTCTTTTGAGGAAGAAAACTTTTGGGTACGACTTGAGAAGGTGGGCGTATGCATCCGTGGGTCCGCTGATGGGGAGAGTGAGGTTGGAGGGGGCAGGTTGAAGAAGTATTGAGAAGTACGAGTCTGTATTGACCAATCGAAGGTCGGCAACATTGATGATCAGAAGGTGGAAATGAGATAGGAAAACCGCACCGAGGAATGTCAATGTGACGTTAGCAACGATAAACTTCCATTATATTTACCATTTCCAAACAATAATGGTAGGTTCTCGTAACCGTAGGTGGGTATCGCAGATCCGTTGCCAGCAACCAGGCTGACATCGGCAGACCCAAACAGACTATGTCATTTCCTGAAGAGTTCCCTTGGCAAAAGAAAACGACAAGCACCCGTGTCTACCAAAAATCACATTCCCGTTCCTGCATTGTGTGAAAAGAAAAGATTAGAAACACGGGAGGCCACCGCCACGAGCGATGGCCTACTTACATGTTTTTTGGCCACTGACAATCCATGGCACATTTCCTCGCGGCTGCCCTGAATCTCTAGTGGTAGTAGCAAAACTGCAGACGATGGGCGGCAGTAAGTGGCTGTAGAAGTCGTTGGTTGGGGCACGAATGAGTGGTGAGGGATGGGTGGCTTTGTTGCTGCTCCGGCACGTCAGGGGGTAGGCGTTAATGTCCTACGGTATTCACGTCAGCTTCGGTTGACATTGAATAGGCATCCTCTTTGTCAGGAGTAGAGGCATTGATGGAGATCTTGAAGGTCGTGAAGTGGCTGTCCATAAGGGCATCGGCTTTGGTCACCAAGTCCTTTATGGGTAAACTATCGACATCGGGTATGGCGGCGCGTACAAGTTTGGGTAAACCACGTAGCCAATGGGCACGAAGAAGGTTCACCTCACGAGGAGAGCAGCCGTCTTCGTCAGGTTGCAGGTGAACCACACTGGTCATTTCCTTGAGGGCGAGCAAAGCCCTTTGGTCCCCCAACGGTTGTTGAGAGATCTGAAATAGCTTTGCTATATGGGCAGCTGGCGACAGCGAGTACTGCTGCAGAAGGTATGTTTTGAGGGAAAGTGGCCCCGTATCTGAGCGGTACCGGACACTGGCACCCAGGTTTGTGTTGCAGGACCCGTTGTTCTTACGACGTTGAACATAAAACCAGCTAAGCTCAGGTTAAAGGGAGGATTGCGAGAGTTCTCCAGCCTGCATCTGTAGTGTTTAGGGTCGACCTCTAGCACCATAGAATAAAAGGGAAGGCATACAACTCAGGAAGTTTACTTTGTAAAGTCCTCCATTGATTTCTATTTATCCCTGGATGCTTGCAAGAAACTTGGTCTTGTGCCAGAAAAGTTCCCTAACCACGCCCCCTTCACGGACTCTGCCCCCACAGCAGCAAGTGCAACCCTTACATTAGCTGAATCAACCGATCAACCAGTGAGACCGTCAGCCATTCCGTTTCCCCCCAGTGAGGAGAATATTATCAGATTAGAAAACTACTTATTAGCCCATTTTTCAAGTACGACTTTCAACACTGGGAGAGAACCCCTCCCAGTAATGGATGGGGAACCTCACCGTATCCACTTATTACCTGACACAGTTCCTTACGCCTGCCACACACCTGCATCAGTACCTAAGCAATGGGAAAAGGAGGTGAAAGCCCAGTTGGAGGAAGACGTCAAGAGAGGGGCCTTACAAAGACCTCCCCATGGAGAGCCCCCAGAATGGTGTTCACGTATCGTGGTCGTGGCCAAGAAAATGGGGCAACCAAGACATATGGTCGACTACCAAAAACTCAATGCCAGTTGTAGAAGGGAGACGCACCATACCCCTATGCCTTCCGATATGATATCCAGCATTCCCCTTTGCTCATACAAGACTATGGCCGACGCCTATTGGGAATTTTACCAGGTAGAACTGGACAAGGAAAGCATACCCCTAACCACATTCATCACACCTTGGGGCAGGTACCAATACCGAAGGACACCAATGGGACATTGTTCTGCCTCCGACGCATATACACGCCATTTTGATGATGCCATTGAAGTAGTACCCAGGAAGTTTAAGTGTGTGGATGACACACTTCTGTATGATTCGAGTGTAGAAAGCACCTTTCGGCATATGTACGACTTCCTCGCAGTCTGTGCATACAAGGGCATCACTTTGAAACCAGAAAAATTCAAGTTCTGCAAGAAAGAAGTGGAATTTGTCTCATTCGACGTCGGTTGGGACTCCTATCAGCATTCAGAAGATTATTTATCTGCCATCAAAAGTTTTTCTACGGCCCAAAAGCCCACTATATTCGACATCAGGTATTGGTATGGCTTGGTCAATCAGCTGGCCCCCTTCCTGCCAACAGCGCCCATCATGCTGAAAAAAGCCCTCAGGCAAACAGGTCTATTAGAATTAGTACCTTCAGGAAAGATTTCGTCAAGTGCAAGACATCGTCTGCAAGTTGGCTAAGGACGGCCTCACCTACTACGATAAGCTGCGACCGACTGTTGCAGTCCCTGACTGGAGTAAGGAGGGGGTGGGCTTTGTCATCCTCCAACAATATTGCAGTTGTACCTCCGTCGAACCCCCTTCTATTGTAGAAATGGTTGGAGAATAGAGCTTTGTGGCAGTCGGTTCCTCACTCCCGCCAAGTCTGGGTATGCAGCTATGGAGGGGGAAGCCCTTGCAGTAGCCTGGTGCTTAAAAAGGGATGGTTATTCTTATTAGGCTGCAAAAACTGAACCATTGTAATGGACCACCGCCCTTTAGTCAAGTTACATGGCAATAGAAGTCTCGCCGATATTACCAACACCAGACTGTTAAGATTAAAGGAGAAAACATTAGCGTATAATTTCAATGTTAAATACCTATCAGGCAAGAGAAATCATGCTGCAGACTTCCTCTCTCGTTTTCCAGACCTGAGGAAAGCGCCAGATAGACAGGATGCGAGCTTCAATGAAGAATTAACAATTGCTAGGGTGTCAGCAATCACAGAAAACCTACAGAAGCAGTGCACTATAGACGAGAAAACTGTTGAAGAGGCAGCCCTAGATGACCCAGCATATCAGCTACTAGTCGCTCGGGTGACTGCAGGGGATTGGAACCCGAAGAAATCTCAAGAAATTGCATGTTTGAAGCCCTTCAACGGCATCAGAGGACGTCTCTCTATATCTCGCAACCTGGTCACATACTGCTTCAACGACAACTGCATCCGCCTTGTCATTCGCAAAGGGCTCCACCATCAAATAACCGCCAACCTCCATGCTGGACATCAAGGCCTAGATACAATGGTGAGGAGAGCAAGACATTCAGTCTATTGACCGGGCATCGAGGGTGACCTCCAGCATCATCGTTCACGATGTACATCATGCGACGCCCGCGTACCATCACTTCCAGCTGAAGTCATGAAAATGACCCCTGCCCCAGAGTATTCGTTTCAACAGACTCTCATGGACCTGTTTCAGCTCGAAGGACACATGTATATGGCATATTGTGACAGGCTTACAGTCTGGCTAGAAATTGCCCACTTCCCCAATGGCACTTCATCTGCAAAGGTCATGACAAAACTTAGGCATTACTTCACTCGATGGGGAGCACCCGAACAATTGTCTACAGACGGTGGCACCAACCTGGTGAGTGAAGAGATTATGACCTTCTACAGGAGATGGAGAGTTGACATACGTCTATCATCGGCCCACTATCCGCAGTCAAATGGGAGAGCCGAGGCTGCAGTTAAGTCCGCGAAAAGGATAATTAGAACAAGTATCAGCGGGACTGGAAGCCTCGATAAAGACAAGGTATCATTAGCCATGCTACAATACCTGAACACGCCCTTAAGGGGTATATATAAATCTCCACTGCAATTGGCAACTGGGAGACAGCTACCGGATGGTGTACAGACTGCAAAACTTAACTATATGATAGACCAACACTGGAGAAAATCCATTGGAAAAAGAGAACTTCAAGTAGCAGAGAAAAATGAGAAGATAATTGAAAGCGACAGCAACTGGAGGCTAACGGCCTTACAGCCAGGCATGCATATTAGGGTTCAGAACCAGATGACCATGGCCTGGGACAGGCTGGGAACCATAGTCAAGCAACGACCTCATAGACAGTACTCCGGGAGACTAGATGGTAGTGTGCGTGCGTCGATAATGAACAGAAGACACCTCAAGGTCACTGAACTGACCGTCAATGAGACGAGGAGTCACTCCTACCGACGGCGAAGTGGGTCATGAGCCTAAGTTTCCTCCATCAGCGCCAGAGGTACGGCCTCCAAGGAAGGAGAGGCCCCGGCCTGGATGAACGATTGTGTATAAATGAAAGCAACTTCTGTTTTATTTTACTGCACTTAGACGTGCATTGAATCATATTTACAAAATTATATTTTGTATGAGATTTTAAGTTAGGTTGGTGTTACATTCACGACTTAATTTTAGTGCACATCTTGCAAAGCTGATATAATTATTGTTTCACTTGAGGTTATGTTGAAGCCATTGCTCTCTCTCTCTCTCTCTCTCTCTCTCTCTCTCTCTCTCTCTCTCTCTCTCTCTCTCTCTCTCTCATCTTCACGTACCATTAATTATTACGATTATAATTTACCTTACATGTCTGATGTTTTTCATTAAGATAGTATAAAATTTTGTTTGTCATATCGGCTTTTGATATTGTCATTTATAAGTTTTGAAAATATTACCCCCGTAATATTTTCGGAGGGAGATGTAAGATGTAAGATGAGGCTGCTTGCAGCGCCTAAGCTCCGCCCACATAAGTGACGTCAGTGTCCACGTCACGGTACATGTCTGATGTTTTTCATTAAGATAGTATAAAATTTTGTTTGTCATATCTGCTTTTGATATTGTCATTTATAAGTTTTGAGAATATTACCCCCGTAATATTTTCGGAGGGAGATGTAAGATGTAAGATGAGGCTACGCGCACACCCACACGCATATATAAGTATGTATCTACACATGATTGGAAACACACACACACACATGCACACACACACCCAAACACACACACACACACACATATATATATATATATATATATATATATATATATATATATATATATATATATATATATATATATATATAATATATATATATATATATATTATATATATATATATATATATATATATATATATATATAAATATATATGTATATATATATATATATATATATATATATATATATATATATATATATATATATATATATATATATATATATATATATACTGTATATATATATATATATATATATATATATATATATGTATGTATGTATGTATGTATATATATACTGTATATATATAAATATATATATATATATATATATATATATATATATATATATATATATATATATATATATATATATGTATATATATATATATATATATATATATATGTATATATATATATATATATATATATATATATATATATATATATATATATATATATATATATATATATATATATATATATATATACATACATATATATATATATATATATATATATATATATATATATATATATATATATGTATTTAAATATGTATATATATATATATATATATATATATATATATATATATATATATATATATATACATATATATATGTGTGTGTATATGTGTGTGTTTACATGTGTTCATACGTTGGTATATATAACTTTTGGGTTGAGTGATAAACTATCACCTTATCACTCCAGAGAATCCTTTAAAGGCAAAGTCGGTTACCATTAGTTCCTATATTATCTGAGTTCATTGTGGAAATCGGAAGAGTCTTCGATAAAAGATGTATATTTTTCTTGAGAGCAGTTAACTGTAGTGAATACTGTCTTTTCCAGGCAAGCGTAACATCAATTTGCAACATTATATATCAGATAAGATTACTTGATACCGGAAACGATGTGCGGTTACTGTTAGAAGAGAAACAAAAATGGTATTCTGTTGTATTTGGTGTTGTATGTTTAGATGATGTACGGAAATCTAATTACCTTTATATGTATATATATATATATATATATATATATATATATATATATATATATATATATATATATATATATATATATATATATATATATATATGTATACATATATATATATATATATATATATATATATATATATATATATATATATATATATATATATATATATATATATATATATATATGTTCTATGTTTAGATGATGTACGGAAATCTAATAACCTTGTTTATATATATATATATATATATATATATATATATATATATATATATATATATATACATATATATATATATATAAATTTACATATATATATATATATATATATATATATATATATATATATATATATATATATATATATACATACATCATACATACATATACCAATGGCACTTCCCCCAATTTTGGGGGGTAGCCGACATCGACAAATGAAACAAAACAAAAAGGGGACCTCTACTCTCTACGTTCCTTCAGCCTAACCAGGGACTCAACCGAGTTCAGCTGGTACTGCTAGGGTGCCACAGCCCCACCTCCCACATTATCCACCACAGATGAAGCTTCATACTGCTGAATCCCCTACTGCTGCCACCTCTGCGGTCATCTAAGGTACCGGAGGAAGAAGCAGGGCCTACTGGAACTGCGTCACAATTGCTCGCCATTCATTCCTATTTCTAGCACGCTCTCTTGCCTCTGTCACATCTATCCTCCTATCACCCACAGCTTTCTTCACACCATCCATCCACCCAAACCTTGGCCTTCCTCTTGTACTTCTCCCATCAACTCTTGCATTCATCACCTTCTTTAGCAGACAATCATTTTCCATTCTCTCAACATGGCTAAACCACCTCAACACATTCATATCCACTCTAGCCGCTAACTCATTTCTTACACCCATTCTCTCCCTCACCACTTCGTTCCTAACCCTATCTACTCGAGATACACCAGCCATATTCCTTAGACACTTCATCTCAAACACATTTAATTTCTGTCTCTCCATCACTTTCATTCCCCACAACTCCGATCTATACATCACAGTTGGTACAATCACTTTCTCATATAGAACTCTCTTTACATTCATGGCCAACCCTCTATTTTTTACTACTCCCTTAACTGCCTCCAACACTTTGCAACCTTCATTCACTCTCTGACGTACATCTTCTTCCACTCCACCATTTGCTGCAACAACAGACCCCAAGTACTTAAACTGATCCACCTCCTTAAGTAACTCTCCATTCAACATGACATTCAACCTTGCACCACCTTCCCTTCTCGTACATCTCATAACTTCACTCTTACCCACATTAACTCTCAACTTCCTTCTCTCACACACCCTTCGAAATTCTGTCACTAGTCGGTCAAGCTTCTCTTCTGTGTCTGTTACCAGAACAGTATCATCTGCAAACAACAACTGATTTACCTCCCATTCATGATCATTCTCGCCTATCAGTTTTAATCCTCGTCCAAGCACTCGAGCATTCACCTCTCTCACCACTCCATCAACATACAAGTTAAACAACGACGGCGACATCACACATCCCTGTCTTAGCCCTACTCTCACCGGAAACCAATCACTCACTTCATTTCCTATTCTAACAAATGCTTTACTACCTTTGTAGAAACTTTTCACTGCTTGCAACAACCTTCCACTAACTCCATATAACCTCATCACATTCCACATTGCTTCCCTATCAACTCTATCATATGCTTTCTCCAGATCCATAAATGCAACATACACCTCCTTAACTTTTGCTAAAGATTTCTCGCATATCTGCCTAACTGTAAAAATCTGATTCATACAACCCATACCTCTTCTAAAACCACCCTGCACTTCCAAGATTGCATTCTCTGTTTTATCCTTAATCCTATTAATCATTACTCTACCATACACTTTTCCAACTACACTCAACAAACTAATACCTCTTGAATTACAACACTCATGCACATCTCCCTTACCCTTATATAGTGGTAAAATACATGCACTTACCCAATCTACTGGTACCATTGACAACACAAAACGCATATTAAACAATCTCACCAACCTTCAAGTACAGTCACACCCCCTTCCTTTAACATCTCAGCTTTCACACCATCCATACCAGATGCTTTTCCTGTTCTCGTTTCATCTAGTGCTCTCCTCACTTTCTCTATTGTAATCTCTCTCTCATTCTCATCTCCCATCACTGGCACCTCAACACCTGGAACAGCAATTATATCAGCCTCCCTATTATCCCCAACATTCAGCAAACTTTCAAAATATTCCGCCCACCTTTTCCTTGCCTCCTCTCCTTTTAACAACCTTCCATTTCCATCTTTCACTGTCTCTTCAATTCTTGCGCCAGCCTTCCTTACTCTCTTCACTTCTTTCCAAAACTTCTTCTTATTCTCTTCATATGACTGACGCAATCGCTGACCCTACCTCAGGTCAGCTGCCCTCTTTGCCTCACGTACCTACCGCTTTACTTCCACATTTTTCTCTCTATATTTTTCATACTTCTCTATACTATTACTCTGCAGTCATTCTTCAAAAGCCCTATTTTTCTCTTCCACTTTTACCTTCACTCCTTCATTCTACCATTCACTGCCCTTCCTCATACTGCCTCCAACAACCTTCTTGCCACATACATCACTTGCAATCCCAGCAAAATTTTCTTTTACTAACTTCCACTTCTCCACTAAATCACCAGTTTCTCTTACGCTCACCTCGTCATATGCCCTTTTCAACCTTTCCTGATAATTACTTTTTACCCCTGGTTTTATTAGCTCTTCAACCCTCACTAGCTCCCTTTTACATCCACCTACTCTATTCCCCCACTCTTTTGCTACAACTAATTTTCCTGCCACCAAAAAATGATCAGCCATACCGTTAGCCATACCCCTAAACACGTGCACGTCTTTCATTCTTCCAAACATTCTTTTAGTTATCAACACATAATCCATTAATGCCCTTTCTACTACTCTTCCATTTGCCACTCTTACCCGTGTATACTTATTTTTATCTTTCTTTTTAACCCTGGATAGGTACGATGGGTCGTTTGCAACCCCGAGCGTCAAAAAAAAACAGGTTTTTCTCACGTGACTCACCCCCGTGACTGAATTTGTGGGTGATCGACCTGCAGGAGGTGTCTCCCCTACACGCTCTAGTAGTGTCCAGATGTGCATTGCTGTAGCTGTACTCCTTCCCCGATTTCTGAGACGCGTCGGGGTCGTTCGCGACCGAGTTTACCCTTCTAAGGTAGTTTGCATAATTATCAAAGTTATTACGTATTATGAAATTGTCGTAGAATGGTGCAACTTGTATAGGTTATCAGTTGTGGAAAGTCTTGGTGGATTGTTTGGCTACCATGTGCATGATTTTTTTTTTAGTTAAAATGTCGTTCATCACCACGAGGACCATTTTACCGCAAGTGCCCCTTTTTCATTTTTTTTCATTTTTTTGCCAAGTCATTTTTCCGTAAGATATTGCCAAATAGGGTCGTAAAACTTTTGCTTGTTTAGTGTTGGAAAGTGTGTCTAGATGATCTGGCTACCCATGCATGACTTTGTTTTTGTCAGATACGACGTAGTTATTGGTATATTGGGTATTTAACTGCGGTTACCAATTTCTGTTTTTTTTCAATATTTGTAAAAATTACTACGTAGTAAGGAATTGCCGTATATTATTCATTTTTTTTTTTCATGTTTATGTGTTAGAAAGTGTGCCTTGATGGTTGGGCTAACACGTGCATGTCTTTTTTTTTTATCTGAGATGCCGTATATTAGAATGTCGGGCATTTTACCGCGAGTGTCCCTTTTTAATTTTTTTTCATTTTTTTGCCAAGTCATTTTTCCGTAAGATATTGCGAAATAGTATCGTAAAACTTTTGCTTTTTTAGTGTTGGAAAGTGTGTCTAGATGATCTGGCTACCCATGCGTGATTTTGTTTTTGTCAGATACGACGTAGTTATTGGTATATTGGGTATTTAACTGCGGTTGCCAATTTCTGTTTTTTTTCAATATTTGTAAAAATTTACTACGTAGTAAGGAATTGCCGTATATTATTGATTTTTTTTTCATGTTTGTGTTAGAAAGTGTGCCTTGATGGTTGGGCTAACACGTGCATGTCTTTTTTTTTATCTGAGATGCCGTATATTAGAATGTTGGGCATTTTTCCGCGAGTGCCCCTTTTTATTTGTTTTGCATTTTTTTGCTTAGTCATGTTACCGTAAGGAATTGGCAAGTAGTGTCGCAAAACTTATATTTTTATAGTGTTGGAAAGTGTTTCTAGATGATCTGGCTACCCATGCCTATTTTTTTTTAGCCAGATATGGCGTATATATAAGTATGTGTTCGATTTTCCTGTGATTGGCATTTTTTCGTTTTTTCCCATTTCTTTCAAAATTACTACGTACTAAGGAACTATCACAGAGTAATATTTCATTTATATGTTTATTTGTCGGAAAATGTGCCTTGATGGTTTGCCTAGCACGTGGCTGAAATTTTTTTTTTCTGAAATGCTGTATATTAGAATGGCCATTTTTCCACGATTGCCCCTTTTTATTTGTTTTGCATTTTTTTGCTTAGTCATGTTACCGTAAGGAATTGGCAAGTAGTGTCGCAAAACTTATACTTTTATAGTGTTGGAAAGTGTTTCTAGATGATCTGGCTACCCATGCCTATCTTTTTTTTAGCCAGATATGGCGTATATATAGGTATGTGTTCGATTTTCCGGTGATTGCCATTTTTTCGTTTTTTCCCAATTCTTTCAAAATTACTACGTACTAAGGAACTATCACAGAGTAATGATTCCTCTAGATGTTTATTTGTCGGAAAATTTTGTTTACTTTTTTTTTGATTGAATATCATCAAATTTTTTTAGCTAAAATATTATATTGTTTTACATTTTTTTTTTTTTCGATTTTATTTCCCTTCAGAAAAATTTTTTTGGGTCAGAATTTTAATTTTATAGTCGTAAAATAATCGACAATTATCCAGCAACCCACCATACAATTTTTATGCATATCCAATAATAATTAGATTAGTAAATAACACCTTGAAATTGACATACCCTTCCTACATTTCAAGTGGCAGATTAGGGAGTCTGAGTCAGTGTGGTTGGCGGCCATTTTGTGGACATATCCGAAGCGTAAGCTGCCCTATCTATATATATTCTTGTTCCCTATAGAATTTGTGATATTTTGGTATATTTTTACCTGCATAAATATCATATTATATATTAAATATATGTATTTTTTTACGAAATTTCTAAGTACTCAAAAAATTACCTTTAGATATGGCCCCTGATATAAATGTAATTTACAAAATAATGAAGATTTTTTTACATATTTCTATTTTAGGATAACATATGTTTATTCCCTAAAAAAATTAGCCACTTCCTATTTCATTTGGGTACCCAAAAAAATTCATGAAATTTGGACAAATTTTTTTGGCCAAAAAAAGTTACCCTTTTTTTCTCATTTCAGATCTTCACCTCCATGGGTCTGACTTCATCCAAAATACATCAAGATGTGTCCTAAACATTCAAGAATCAATTCCTAAAAGGATTTGTGTATATATGTATAAACTTTTTTTTTATGAATTTTTATGTCAG
>NC_090740.1:97646574-97649074 GCF_036898095.1 Palaemon carinicauda | reverse complement strand
AAGTTTAAGTGTGTGGATGACACACTTCTGTATGATTCGAGTGTAGAAAGCACCTTTCGGCATGTGTACGACTTCCTAGCAGTCTGTGCATACAAGGGCATCACTTTGAAACCAGAAAAATTCAAGTTCTGCAAGAAAGAAGTGGAATTTGTCTCATTCGACGTCGGTTGGGACCCTATCAGCATTCAGAAGATTATTTATCTGCCATCAAAAGTTTTTCTCCGGCCCAAAAGCCCACAATATTCGACATCAGGTATTGGTATGGCTTGGTCAATCAGCTGGCCCCCTTCCTGCCAACAGCGCCCATCATGCTGAAAAAAGCCCTCAGGCAAACAGGTCTATTAGAATTAGTACCTTCAGGAAAGATTTCGTCAAGTGCAAGACATCGTCTGCAAGTTGGCTAAGGACGGCCTCACCTACTACGATAAGCTGCGACCGACTGTTGCAGTCCCTGACTGGAGTAAGGAGGGGGTGGGCTTTGTCATCCTCCAACAATATTGCAGTTGTACCTCCGTCGAAACCCCCTTCTGTTGTAGAAATGGTTGGAGAATAGAGCTTTGTGGCAGTCGGTTCCTCACTCCCGCCAAGTCTGGGTATGCAGCTATGGAGGGGGAAGCCCTTGCAGTAGCCTGGTGCTTAAAAAGGGATGGTTATTCTTATTAGGCTGCTAAAACTGAACCATTGTAATGGACCACCGCCCTTTAGTCAAGTTACATGGCAATAGAAGTCTCGCCGATATTACCAATACCAGACTGTTAAGATTAAAGGAGAAAACATTAGCGTATAATTTCAATGTTAAATACCTATCAGGCAAGAGAAATCATGCTGCAGACTTCCTCTCTCGTTTTCCAGACCTGAGGAAAGCGCCAGATAGACAGGATGCGAGCTTCAATGAAGAATTAACAATTGCTATGGTGTCAGCAATCACAGAAAACCTACAGAAGCAGTGCACTATAGACGAGAAAACTGTTGAAGAGGCAGCCCTAGATGACCCAGCATATCAGCTACTAGTCGCTCGGGTGACTGCAGGGGATTGGAACCCGAAGAAATCTCAAGAAATTGCATGTTTGAAGCCCTTCAACGGCATCAGAGGACGTCTCTCTATATCTCGCAACCTGGTCACATACTGCTTCAACGACAACTGCATCCGCCTTGTCATTCCCAAAGGGCTCCACCATCAAATAACCGCCAACCTCCATGCTGGACATCAAGGCCTAGATACAGTGGTGAGGAGAGCAAGACATTCAGTCTATTGGCCGGGCATCGAGGGTGACCTCCAGCATCATCGTTCACGATGTACATCATGCGACGCCCACGTACCATCACTTCCAGCTGAAGTCATGAAAATGACCCCTGCCCCAGAGTATTCGTTTCAACAGACTCTCATGGACCTGTTTCAGCTCGAAGGACACATGTATATGGCATATTGTGACAGGCTTACAGTCTGGCTAGAAATTGCCCACTTCCCCAATGGCACTTCATCTGCAAAGGTCATGACAAAACTTAGGCATTACTTCACTCGATGGGGAGCACCCGAACAATTGTCTACAGACGGTGGCACCAACCTGGTGAGTGAAGAGATTATGACCTTCTACAGGAGATGGAGAGTTGACATACGTCTATCATCGGCCCACTATCCGCAGTCAAATGGGAGAGCCGAGGCTGCAGTTAAGTCCGCGAAAAGGATAATTAGAACAAGTATCAGCGGGACTGGAAGCCTCGATAAAGACAAGGTATCATTAGCCATGCTACAATACCTGAACACGCCCTTAAGGGGTATATATAAATCTCCACTGCAATTGGCAACTGGGAGACAGCTACCGGATGGTGTACAGACTGCAAAACTTAACTATATGATAGACTAACACTGGAGAAAATCCATTGGAAAAAGAGAACTTCAAGTAGCAGAGAAAAATGAGAAGATAATTGAGAGCAACAGCGACTGGAGGCTAACGGCCTTACAGCCAGGCATGCATATTAGGGTTCAGAACCAGATGACCATGGCCTGGGACAGGCTGGGAACCATAGTCAAGCAACGACCTCATAGACAGTACTCCGGGAGACTAGATGGTAGTGTGCGTGCGTCGATAATGAACAGAAGACACCTCAAGGTCACTGAACTGACCGTCAATGAGACGAGGAGCCACTCCTACCGACGGCGAAGTGGGTCATGAGCCTAAGTTTCCTCCATCAGCGCCAGAGGTACAGCCTCCAAGGAAGGAGAGGCCCCGGCCTGGATGAACGATTGTGTATAAATGAAAGCAACTTCTGTTTTATTTTACTGCACTTAGACGTGCATTGAATCATATTTACAAAATTATATTTTGTATGAGATTTTAAGTTAGGTTGGTGTTACATTCACGACTTAATTTTAGTGCACATCTTGCAAAGCTGATATAATTATTGTTCCACTTGAGGTTATGTTGAAGCCATTGCTCTCTCTCTCTCTCTCTCTCTCTCTCTCTCTCTCTCTCTCTCTCTCTCTCTCATCTTCACGTAC
>NC_090740.1:97618064-97620564 GCF_036898095.1 Palaemon carinicauda | reverse complement strand
AAGATTAAAAAGGTATAAAAACTTTTCAATAAATATATTATTAAAAAAAAAAAATTAGAATAAAAAGAATTCAGCCTGACTTTGATATCCAAAATATCCATTAAGTCATTTCCAATGTGAAAACCCAAATACTTATAACTTTCAACTACTTCCAATTTATCATTTCCAAGAGCTACCCTCACTGGGTCAGAAGCCAAACCTAACCTTTTGAATATGATAATTTTGTTTTATTTATACTTATAATTAATTTCACCTTTTCAATCTCGTTTTTTTTTTTTTTTTTTTTTTTTTTTTTTTTTTTTTTTTTTTTTTTTATTTTTATAACATATGCTTAGATTATCTTTGGTATCAGCTAACCAAAAAAATGTCATTAGCATAGGCTATGATGTTCACTCGTAATATACCCAATTTGCATCCCTCATCTATGTCTACAATTTCATCCAAAATATGGTCAATATACTATTTGAATGGAATAAATGGTACTATACCTCCCTGTCTAAAACCAGTATATATATAAGAATATTTTCCTTGATTCATATTTCATAAAAATCGTGCTCTTTATTTTCTCAGGTAATTCACTATAATGAGAACAATATCTTGTGGAACATTTCTTTTAATCATTATATCTCACAACAAGAAATGATTAACAGTATCAAAAGCCCTGGACAGGTCGATAAACAGGCCAAAAGTTTTATCACCCATACTTGTTAATCTGGAAGTTCCCTCCTTAAACCCAAACTGCATTGAACTAAAACTATTTTTTTCTTCCCTGATATCTAAAAGATGCTTTTCAGAGAAATTCAAAATAAAGTGACGACTGCATCACTGGAGGGCAGCTCGAGGAAACAGGAAAATTTCCTTTAAGTCTTTTGATGTAGGATTAATATTTCCACCAAGTAATTCCATAGAGAAGTAACAAAGACCATAACAGGAACTCATACAATCACAAAACTAACTCAAAAACAGATCACTACCCCTTTTCAACAAAATGGCAGGAATTCCGTCATGGCCAATTCTATTTTTTAAGTTTTTAATCAACCTTTTTAACGTATCTATTGATATTGTAATGTAAAATTTTCTTTTATTTATCCAATATTCATTTACTTTCAATAGTAGTTCAATTTCCGGGTGTTCATTTGAACTTTCTAAATCAAACCATTAAAATATATTATTAAAAATCTGTATTACATGTTTTATATTATTTTCCCATCATTTTTTTCTGTATGCCTCCCTTTGTTATTCCTTTTTCTTACATCCCCAAAGGATTGTTTCATATCTTTGTTTTCCAATTTTTCTTGAATCGATTAAGACCTCTCAGCAAATTCATTTCTCTTACGTTTATTTGATGCCTTTTTTAATATTTTGCGACTTTCCCGCTTTTGATCGAGCTCGGGGCCATCCTGTATTCTTCCTGACTGCAACTTCTTTCAATACTCCATTCCTGCAGTTTTGTATTTACATTTTACATTATGATTCCACCCAGGGATCAGTTTATATTTACATTTTTTCTTTACTGGCCTTGAGTAAAGAGAGCTTTCCTCTTTTACAGACATTGCATGAGCAGAATAAAAATAATCTATTTCCTTGAGATGTTTACAATCTCTACAACCCAAAGAACAGTAGTCAAATGATACATTATTTACAATTTACCTACTCTAGACATCACATTTGCTTCAATAGAACAAAGTTCATTCATAGAAAGTTTATCCTAGTCAACATAGTACCTAGTCTTCCCGTCTTCAGAATCTAAATAGAATGGTGCACAAGGATTTACAACGTTAACAACTACTTCAGCTTCTACTGCCAAATGGTCCAAACCAATTATATCATACAATACTCTGATATTCTTCACATAGGTATAATTTTCCTTTCTCCCAACTATATGGTCTAACCATTTGGTATAGCTACCCCTGAAGGACAAAAATGTGAAAGTAGAGTCATCCAGAGCACACACATCAAAACATTCAAGTTGATTATTTTTCATAAAATCAAGCAAATGATTCCATGAGCGACCAGAAAAGGGGTCTGTATTGAAATCCCCAATAAAAAATATAGAATCGAATCTAATCTCACTAGTTAAAATATATTCGAGATAACTAAGTGAAGCAAAATAATAATTCAAGGTCTCTATTGTACAAATGTCGCTTCGGATATATACATTTACAAACACAAATTATTTTTTGGTTATGAGAAACAGACATTACAAGGAAATCTTTTTTTATAATAATCTTTTCTTTATATCAAGAGAAGATTTTTTTTTTCCAAAGACAAGCTAACCCACCCTCACACCTACCGAAAAAAGACTAAATAGCTTTCTCCGAAGGTGACCCCTATTACTTCATAATGCTTATCAATAAAATGCAAGTAAAAACTCTGTTTTCTGAAAAAAAAATTTCTTGTTAGAATATGAATTCACACCGACTTACTGCAAGCCCCCTGACCAAATCATTATTTTTCGCCAGAGAGCAACAATTATCAGTAAAAACTTTCAGAGCAATAA
>NC_090740.1:97588064-97608064 GCF_036898095.1 Palaemon carinicauda | reverse complement strand
TGAAATCAACCCATCTTCACCATCGTAGCCAATTGGTAGTTTGTTACTTGGCATTCAATTTATGATAAATTTTGCACATTTTTACGTGTTTTTCATATTCAAAATAAGCCATATATATTTTTGATATATTAATGTCTGGATTCTCTTAACAACCTCGGGATCACAGACCCAGGCGAAATCTCACAAAGACAAGAGCTTGGCTCCGGCCGGGAATCGAACCCTGGTCGGCAAGCTTATATAGACAGTGACTTAACCCACTTGGCCACGACAACAAGATAAAAGTCAATGACAATTCCACTGTACTTCTACCTGTCGAATTCAGGTATTTTGTACTTAGAAATTGAAATCAACCCATCTTCACCATCGTAGCCAATTGGTAGTTTTGTTACTTGGCATTCAATTTATGATAAATTTTGCCCATTTTTACGTGTTTTTCATATTCAAATAAGCCATATATATTTTTTGATATATTAATGTCTGGATTCTCTTAACAACCTCGGGATCACAGACCCAGGCGAAATCTCACAAAGACAAGAGCTTGGCTCCGGCCGGGAATCGAACCCTGGTCGGCAAGCTTATATAGACAGATGACTTAACCCACTTGGCCACGAACAAAGATAAAAGTCAATGACAATATCCACTGTACTTCTACCTGTCGAATTCAGGTATTTTGTACTTAGAATTGAAATCAACCCATCTTCACCATCGTAGCCCAATTGGTAGTTTGTTACTTGGCATTCAATTTATGATAAAATTTTGCACATTTTTACGTGTTTTTCATATTCAAATAAGCCTTATATATTTTTGATATATTAATGTCTGGATTCTCTTAACAACCTCGGGATCACAGACCCAGGCGAAATCTCACAAAGACAAGAGCTTGGCTCCGGCCGGGAATCGAACCCTGGTCGGCAAGGCTTATGTTCGTAGGCCAAGTGGGTTAAGTCACTGTCTATATAAGCTTGCCGACCAGGGTTCGATTCCCGGCCGGAGCCAAGCTCTTGTCTTTGTGAGATTTCGCCTGGGTCTGTGATCCCGAGGTTTGTTAAGAGAATCCAGACATTAATATATCAAAAAATGTATATGGCTTATTTGAATATGAAAAAACACGTAAAAATGTGCAAAATTTATCATAAATTGAATGCCAAGTAACAAACTACCAATTGGCTACGATGGTGAAGATGGGTTGATTTCAATTCTAAGTACAAAATACCTGAATTCGACAGGTAGAAGTACAGTGGAATTGTCATTGACTTTTATCTTTGTTCGTGGCCAAGTGGGTTAAGTCACTGTCTATATAAGCTTGCCGACCAGGGTTCGATTCCCAGGCCGGAGCCAAGCTCTTGTCTTTGTGAGATTTCGCCTGGGTCTGTGATCCCGAGGTTGTTAAGAGAATCCAGACATTAATATATCAGAAATATATATGGCTTATTTGAATATGAAAAACACGTAAAAATGTGCAAAATTTATCATAAATTGAATGCCAAGTAACAAACTACCAATTGGCTACGATGGTGAAGATGGGTTGATTTCAATTCTAAGTACAAAATACCTGAATTCGACAGGTAGAAGTACAGTGGAATTGTCATTGACTTTTATCTTTGTTCGTGGCCAAGTGGGTTAAGTCACTGTCTATATAAGCTTGCCGACCAGGGTTCGATTCCCGGCCGGAGCCAAGCTCTTGTCTTTGTGAGATTTCGCCCTGGGTCTGTGATCCCGAGGTTGTTAAGAGAATCCAGACATTAATATATCAAAAATATATATGGCTTATTTGAATATGAAAAACACGTAAAAATGTGCAAAATTTATCATAAATTGAATGCCAAGTAACAAACTACCAATTGGCTACGATGGTGAAGATGGGTTGATTTCAATTCTAAGTACAAAAATACCTGAATTCGACAGGTAGAAGTACAGTGGAATTGTCATTGACTTTTATCTTTGTTCGTGGCCAAGTGGGTTAAGTCACTGTCTATATAAGCTTGCCGACCAGGGTTCGATTCCCGGCCGGAGCCAAGCTCTTGTCTTTGTGAGATTTCGCCTGGGTCTGTGATCCCGAGGTTGTTAAGAGAATCCAGACATTAATATATCAAAAATATATATGGCTTATTTGAATATGAAAAAACACGTAAAAATGTGCAAAATTTATCATATATATATATATATATAGTATGTATATATATATATATATATATATATACACTAACACATATATATATATTATATATATATGTATGTTATACATAATATATATATATATATATATATATTCATGGATTTTTTTATTATCAATGATTTAAATTTAAAAATCCAAGGAGTCCTCTATCAGAGAGATTTTCATAATTGTTTAAAAACCAAAAGCAAATAGCAGGATAATCATTTAAGAATTTAAGAATTTTCTTTTGTAGGCTTATATCAGAGACTGGACGATATCTTTGTAGGGGAAAGAAGAAGAAGGCATATACCCAGGCACCCTTGAAGATACTACTGCTAGAGAGTTATGGGGTCCTTTGACTGACCAGACAGTACTACCAAGGTCCTTTAATGGGAGAGGTCGGCTCATCAGTGAGGTACGCATACGTGGGTGGAGCTTTTGTGACATCATTCACGGAACGGGTGGCTGAGGTTTAACCTGACTAGAGGTCATATTATTTGATATCTGTCACGTTTATCAACTTCCAATACCCATGCCTTCCATTTGTGCTGTATTTGGAGGCTATAATAAGAGCAAAAAGACCATTAATATGGGCGTGCTCTAATTTGTTCAGTCCAATTTAAAGCAGAAGTCTATGCTGATGAAATGGAATTCTGACTTCTGAGAATTGAAAAATCCAAAGATCAACGTGCATGGAAGGAATAGGCTGTTCAGTCCCCCCTCACTTTTTTTTCCCCTAATGGTAAGTTTATAAGTTGAGCAATTTGCCAAAAACCTACATAATACATTTTTTTTCACTTTGACTCTATTTTCTTAAAACATTTTACTGACTTAAACACCTGGATTACGAAAAGTAAATTGCACTAGACTATCAAATTAAAGCCCTTTAAGTGACCAACAAATATATGAAAAAATATTCAATTTATGCGTTCTTTAATTGATTGATTTAAAGTTTCCTGGAATCGTGGCATCTAAGGTTACCCCAAAATATAATGGTTGTTGATTTCATAAAATGTGAAGTGCAACACTGTCATTTCAGGTAAATTGTAACTGAAAACGGAAGGGAATAGATATGCATGGGCCATACAGCGAGGACTCAAGAGGACAGCCTAGGAAATGTTATGTGAAATGGAGAATTGCCATTCAGATACCAATAAGGTTTCTCTAGAAGTCTCTGTTCAAGAAAATTCTTCCACAGTCTGAAGAAAGTTCCGAACAAAGTATAATTAAAAAAGTAGATGATGTTGAAGAGCTAAAGTAAAAAAAAAAAATAGAGAATTTGGAAAAGCCAATCAAGAATTCCCGAAATTGGTTAGTTTGGAAATAGAACTGATAGAACCTAAGTTCACAAAAACTGAAATGAACTAGTTATTTTAACCCGTGCTAGGTACAACTCAGATAAATGCTCTCATAACTAATAAGTCTATCAGTCAATGGAACGATGAAGACTTATCGTTAGTTTTCACTCTCAAAAGCATGAGCACGAAATGCTATTCATATTTGCAAACTAAAAGAGGATTTGTTCTGCCATCAAAAAGTATACTGAATAAACGAACACAAAATCTCAAATGTGAGCCTGGTATTTTCCATACGGTTCTGTCACTGATGAAGGCAAAATCAGAAACAATGACGGACATAGAAAAACTGCCGTTATTTCATTTGATGAAATG
This sequence comes from Palaemon carinicauda, assembly GCF_036898095.1. NCBI lineage: Eukaryota > Metazoa > Arthropoda > Malacostraca > Decapoda > Palaemonidae > Palaemon > Palaemon carinicauda. Next base: position 97,604,239 of record NC_090740.1, on the reverse strand, counting down.
AATATTGCTAGTAAGTGGAGTTATGACGAAGGAATGGACGTTTTGTATGAACCTCATGATAAAGTTCAAGTGATTATGTTAAAAGGTTTAACGGCAAGCTGGAAGCAACCCATATACTACCAATATGATGACTCTAATGTGTATCAAAAACTGACTGATATTATTATAAATGTTGAAAAAGCTGGATCTGTCGTTTTGGCAGTTGACCATGATCTTAGACCTATCAATTTGAGGGTTGGGAAAGAATTCAGAAATAATCCCCTTAACAAAGAAAAAGCTTTAAAAAACTCATGTGCTGACAGAAATGTCTTCATATTTGTTGATGTTCCTCATATGAAATATCTAATTAGGAATTATTTTCTGTATCACGGGTTTCTTTTGGAAAAATGAAAATAGCGTATATGATGCCTGTGTCCGTGAAGTATTAATGAAAACCCTATCAGAGTATGCCTTGACATATAAAATTAATAAAACACTTATCAATGTAAGTGGCTTAAAAAGACAGAGTATAAAATATGCTGCACAGCTACATTCAAAGTCATGTGCTAAGGCATTGTATTTTTTATGAAAAATGGGCTTATTAGAGAGCAACAATTGGAAGGAAGCTGTCTATTTTATAGCTACAGTGAATGAATGGTTCTATGTCATGAATTCCTCTATGATGTTAAGAGACTTAAATGCCTGCAATGCATTTGGGAGTGATTTGGATAGCGAGAAAAGTTCTCTACAAAGAATGGTTGATGCTATGCTGGGAATAAAGGTAAAAAAATCCAATTTTTAATTGCATTCACAAATTCCAAAAAGGTGTGATATTATCTTGTCACTCAATGCTTGGGTTACATAACATGCTGAAACAGTCATGACATATCTTTTATTATGACACGGAGATTGAATCAAGACTCATGAATTCCATCACTATCAAACTATCATATTTGTACTGTTAATCTGTTAGGATTAAAATGAGAGTTTATTGTAGCAAAAAACTTTATGTTATTACTTAACTCGTTGTGTAGGATTTAGTACCAAGGACAACTGTCCCTTCATTTATCTATACCTCTTTGGTTAAGGATAAGTGACAGTCAATACATTACAGTATTTGTGTTACCTTGGAAGATACCTCTATACCCTATGACTATGTTAGAAGAATCAGGTTATTATGAAACATTGATATATGATCTTTTATAAAGATAATCAGTGGAAAAAAAAAAAAAAAAAAAAAAAAAAAAATTAAGCATTTTTATATGGGAAAGTCATCCTTGTATCGTTTTACTACTTATACCTATCAGCCAATGTTGTCGAGAGAGAGTACTCCAAGTGTGACGTCATGCGCAGAGGGAACGTATTTTCGCTCGCTGATGAGCCGACCTCTCCCATTAAAGGTCCTTGAGTACTATATGGCACCATTCTCTTTGTATACGGTTAATTTTCCCTTTGCTTACACATACACCGGATAGTCTGGCCTATTACTCACAAATTATCCTCTTTTCTCATACACAAGGAAACACTGACATTACCAAACAATTCCTCTTCACCCAAGGTGTTAAATACTGTACTGTAATTGGTCAGTGGCTACTCCCCTCTCGATAAAGGTTGATGAGACTCTTCAGCTAAGGTAAGCAGCTCTTCTAGCAGAACGACACTCCCAAATCAAACCATTGTTCTCTAGTCTTGGGTAGTGCCAGAGCTTCTGTACCATGGTCTTCCACTGTCTTGGCTTAGAGTTCTCTTGCTTGAGGGTACACTCGAGCACACTATTTTGTCTTATTTCTCTTCCTCTTGCTTTGTTAAATTTTTATAGTTTATATAGGAAATATTTATTCTGAAGGTGTTGTTATTGATGAAATATTAAATTTTTCCTTGTTTCCTTCCCTCACTCTCCTACATTTCCCTGTTAGAGACCTTGAGATAATATCATCTTGCTTTTCCAACTAGGGTTGTAGCTTAGCTAGTAATAATAATAATAATAATAATAATAATAATAATAATAATAATAATAATAATAATAATAATAATAATAATAATAATAATAGTAATAATAATAATGAGATATTGATCCGTTCTAACAACAGAAGATAAAGAGAGGCAATGTTGGATGGAACACTTTAGCAAGATCACGATAATGAGATATGAACGGAATAATTTGATTGATGTACCTGAAGCTGAGGAGGACCTTGATATGCCTATGAATGGATTCCGATCGTATGAAGTCCAAGCTATAATAATAATAAAAAAAAAAATCAAGAGATAAAGAGGCCCGTACACAATGGAGTAAGTATTTATATGATAGTGCCCGCAAGTGAAGTGACTCTCAGAAAACTTCCAAATATTTTTTTCATAGAATGTGGCGTGAAAGAGCTGAATCTGATGTATGGGAGCTAGGCATGTTAGCAAAAAAAAAAAAAAAAAAAGGACTGATTTCAGTAACTACAGAAACATCATACCTGTCAGTTGCCATCGAAATATATAGTATGCTCATTATAAAGAGGTGATAGGAAGATTCATGAAAAGCTGAGAGATAAACAAGCAAAGTCAAAAAATGGTAGAAGTTGCGCTGACCAAATTCTCATATGAAGATATATACAGCAATGTGGATAATATAGAAGTCCACTTTTGATGTCATTTGTGGACTTCGGAATAGGCTTTGATAGTGTGTTCCAGCTAATTATGAGGAAAATCCTCTGTTACTCTGAAACTGGTCTCTAATATGTGAATTTGATTAAGTCTATTCATGAGCATACCACACGGAAAGTTAATGTTAGTGAAGTCGTATCAAATGACTTTCCAGTGACCAGTGAATAACTTCAAGGACATATGGTGTTACCTATGCTGGTTATACTCCTCAAGGATTTAATAATGCATATAACACTTAGGGGTGGTGGAGAAAGATTGGACTGGGTTGAAAAAAGGAAATTAGCTGATCTAGAATATGATCATGATACTGTCCTTATTAGCAGAGCACAAAAGGACTTGCAAATATTGTCTAATAGAATTCATAAAATATCGCAAAAGGTTAGGGGTAGGATGAATAGAAGAAACACAGAGATGATAAGAACAAAATGTGCAAGGAAAAATGGAATATTATTGAAGAAGAAAGGATTAATGTGCTGGAATCATTCAAGTATTCAGAAACTATGATCTATATTACAGGATATATATATATATATATATATATATATATATATATATATATATATATATATATATATATATATATATATATAAAAAAAAAACATAAGACAATGGTAGTTTAAGTGAAATTTGGAAATCAAATCGCCTGAAATTACAGATAAAAATCAGGCTATATACCAGTTTAGTGAGAATGGTGTTGCTCTATGGACATGAATTGTGCTATGGTAATGAAAGAGTACCCAACAGATATTGTAGTTTTTAAAACAACGCCCTCAAAAGAATATTAGAAGTTAAATTGGAAGGCTGGATTAGAAATGAAACTATAAGAAAGATTATTCAATTCCCATAAACGGATGAGAGCAAAGTGAGAGGTAGATGGAGATGATTTGGACATTCTTTTCTAAGTACCCAAGAGAGGTTAGTTCACCAAACTTTCAACTGGACTTCACAAAGCACTAGAGGAGTAGGAAGGCCCAGATCTACATGGCTGAGAAATATAAAACGTGAAGTGGAATATGATTAAAGGAGAAGTATTGATATGAAAGTTCATGATAGAGATGACTGGGGAAATCTAACCATCTGACCTATCATCAATAGGCGTAGGAGATGATGATGTTGGTCTGCAGTATATGGGAATGTGCGACCAAACCTCTCTTGGCATATGATAGTTGTGCAGTGATCACTGCAATTCTATCAAAGAAAAATTAATATTATTCTGATATCTACTAAATTAGTATGACTATTTTACATGCTTAAGAATTACAGTGAATTTCAGCTTTACCTACCCTATATTGAGAAATATACAAAATCATAACAGACAATTTCATAAATTTATCAACCTACATTATTAGGTCATACATAATCCATTCTAAATTAGTATAATTCAATATTTAAGAAAACAAATTGGGGATCGTGTCTAATGACAGTATATTCTATTACACTTAGTTGATTAATTCATTAAACAGTAAAGTGTTTGCAGCCAATTTTTTTTTTATAGCTTGGCATATGATAGTTGTGTAGTGATCACTGCAATTCTATCAAGGAAAAATTAATATTTTTCGGGTATCTACTGAATTAGTGTGACTATTTCACGTGCTCAGGAATTACAATGAATTTCAGCTTTACCTACCCTATATTGAGAAATATAAAAAAATGAAAATAAACAATTTAATAAATTTATCAACCTACATTATTAGATCACATATAATTTGTTCTAAAGTCATAAATGAGCAACTATGTAACCGTATTGGCACAATTCAATATTTAAGAACAAAAATTGAGGACCATGCCTAATGATAGTATATTCTGCCTAACGACAGTATATTTTATCAAACTTAGTTGATTAATTCATTAAACAGCAAAGTGTTTGCAGCTAATTTTTTTTCTATATCCATTATTCATAGGATAAGTCTGATTTATACATTTTGACTAAAGGGGTAAATTCATAGACAAAATTCCTGCAACCATTAAAATCAAAACCATTAAGGGTAGTATTTGAGTCCTTATAGTATCGTAAAAGTTTCATGATATAATTTGAAAGTACAAATGATAATATTTTTATTTTTTTTTTATCATGGGAAAAGCAACTTACCTAGCTATAAGCCTCGTTTATAGCTATCGAAATGTTTCAAATTTATTATCTTTGATTAGACATTATAGACTGAAAATCTAGAATTCTAAATAATATGGCTTTTAGCCTGGATAAAAATTTAAATTTTTTTGCCTTACTCCAAATATTGTGTCTGCTCTTAGTACGTTCATTCGGTGAACTCTTGGTTAACAAACCGTGAAAAAGTAATACTATAAACAGCTATTCCCTGAAAAAAAGAAATATAAAAAAAATTCTCTAAAAATGTTAGAAAAATAGATAATAACTTTACTTTGTAAACATAAAAACCACGAGCATAATTGTTGTTGATTTACATCTACATACACATTACGCATCTAGTATAGTGTTTTTTATTATCATTCTACATATGGTACATATACCATGAAACTTAAACTTGACCGGAAATAATTAATAACCTTCAAGGGAGATAAATAGGTATTATAAAGTTTATGGAAAAAAAAACTGGAAATTGATCTGTCTCTTGAGAATAACTAATAAAAAAGCACCTGTTCACTACAACAAATAGAATAAACAAATTGGAGCATACTGAGCATGTATTTTTAATCTTGCAGTAATGCTACAACTCAGCTGTGATGTATATCATCAGTTTAGTAAAACTACAAGATATGCTCTTTTTCTTTTTCCCAAATGATAGAAAGCTCAATTGAAAAGACGAAACAGAAAATATTTTGACAATGGTATAAAGCCAAGATTTTGATATTATATCAAATAATAATATTACCCCATCAGGCTGGGTCCTAAGAATTACTGTAGACATGGTAACACATCAAGAATGTCAAGCAATAGAGGCCACGTTAATACTATCTTCACCATTCAAAGATTAAAGCTTCACCGGAAAATCTTATCTATTTTACTTGATTTATATAGATATATCAAAGGTCGTAATTTAATATTCAGAATCATGAATATTGGACAGACTTTTACATTAGGAATACGTATAACAAATCTCGTTCATATCTTAATTATGATCGGCTGGATAATGGAGTAACTGATACCTTTACAATTCTATGATTGAGATCAATAGCCATATTACTAACAGATTTAATGGAAACAAATACCATCTCTTGTGGAACGGCTGATAAACAACAAAAGCTTAGTATAAACTTTGTTGGGAAACAAAAGTTACCAAATAGTCTCGTGTGGAACAGCTGATAAGAAACTTAAGGTCAGTATAAGATTATTTTAAGCAACACTCTTCTTATGAAGTGTCATATGCCTAATACGACCATCATTTTAAACAATCAGATGAAAAATTATTTCTCTTGAAAATTATCGTGAAGTTTCATTGATTTTCAATTTCGACATTCAATAATTTGATCTTTGTAAAGAAATGTACAAAAAAAAAATTACATGGAAAATGTGCATGTAACACCCTTGAATATACTTCAATCTTTATCTACCCGTGCTTCACTCCCATCACCACCTCATTACTACAGTAGTTAGTTCCAGCCGAAAAAAATAAGAAAAGAAAACAAAAGCTATTCCATTCGGGTAATATGACAGCAGGGTTTTGTAAACAATGAAATTTCTTCTGCATCATTTCTCCTTCTCTTGAATTTTATCTATATATTTCAAGTAAAAATAGTGACTTATTTCATAATAAATGGAGTTTTTATTGAAGAGTAAACTTCTACTTATATAACTAAATATCAAGGAAATTACGTAATAAACTAATGTATGAAGCTTGGACTTTCCTGTAAAATTTTAAAGTATTCCAATGCCTATTACATTATTATTCGTATAAGAAAAGCTTTCTTTGCTCCTCTCTCTGGTATTAATATCTTAGAAAAATTTAACAAGATATTTACTAATGAAGTATAATATAATTTATATATATATATATATATATATATATATATATATATATATATATATATATATATATATATATATATATATATATATATATATATATACACATATATATATATATATATATATATATATATATATATATATATATATATATATATCTACAGTATATATATATATATATATATATATATATATATATATATATATATATATATATATATATATATATATGTATATATATATAAATATATATATATATATATATATATATATATATATATATATATATTATATATATATATATATATATATATATATATATATATATATATATATATATATATATATATATGTATATATATATATATTAATAAACCCATGACCCAAAGGATCATTGGAGAGTTGGGAGTGTGTGACGGCAACCATAAAAGGATGTGAGAATAGACTAAGCTAAATCATTGCATAGGAAACGTTTATGTATGTCTTATAAACATATCACAAGCCTCCAGTGAGAAACTGTTGACCTGTTGATCTCTACACCGGAACCACCTGGCTTCGATTGTAATCCTAGGTGTTCATATTTGTAATAAATGCTGAGATAACCAATGTCACATTATCGACGCAAGCTTTTGTAAGTGAGTTCTACTCATCTTTTCATACAGAATGGTCTTCCGACCAAACCATCCATACTCCCGTGATGGAGGTAACAATATATTTGTTTAAAGTAAACTTAACCTTGACTTATTTCAAGAAGTAACTTACAAGTCTAAATAATTCTATATCACATTGAAGAGATATGAGATAGAGCCACGATGTGAGCGTATGACATTCTCAGACTAACAATTGGTGGCAGCGATTACAACTTTAACAACCAGATATTACAACTATAATAACCAGAGATTACAACTGTAATAATTAGCAGTTCCAACAGTAATGAATATACAATTACAACGAAGTATCTACGCCCACCGAAGTAATTAACTCATCGAATATCAACAATAAATCATATATTAACTGAGGAACTGGATCTTCAATCAACATACCTCATTAAAACATCCTAAGAATACGAAGAAATATCTTACATCTATGTCATCAGGAAGTAAAACATTCAACATTGCACAACGAGAAATCAAGTCGAAACATTCATCACTCAGCTAAACTCTTGCAAAACGAGAGAGAGAGAGAGAGGAATGACATCATCGGATCTTCGCCATATATACAGAAGCTAAGTATATTCTTTATTCATTCAGTTTTTTGCAGTGAAGTGTTTTATATCACGAGTCGATCGCCCATTACTGCTGGGGTGAGTTATTTGCAATCTTCATTTTCCTTTATTAAACGAATCTATATTCAACTTCGAATTTTTGTTTCGATTTTTTTTTCTCTTTGTGCTAATTCCGTTTTCTATCAGAAGTTTTCGGGAAATATGTTTGTGTTAATATCATTATTTTGGGGGATTTTTTATAATCTCCAACATACCTTTATTGTATAGTGCTTGTGCGTTTATGCAGTGGACGTGTGTATTCATATAGAGATTTTGATAGATTCGCAAGGAATCGTAGTGATAGAAAATAGTTAAAGTAAACATGACGCCTCCTGTGAATCCCAGTAACCCCACTCCTAGTAACCCTAATGGCGTTTTAACTTTAGTAAGAGTATGTTCAACTATCCTTCCTTTTCAAGGTTGGGTCGACACTCATTTAAACACAAAACGTATCACAGACCCATCTGTACAATTACAAGAAGCTAAAAGTTTTATAGACTTTGCTAAAGGAGATGCAAGCGCGCATCTTAGGGGAGTTTCTTTTCAAGAGGCAGTTACATGGGACGATTTCAAAGTTAGGCTACATGCAATCTATGCGGGTGAGGAAGCCTAAGATGTATTTTTAACATTAAGAAATACAATTAATCAAGCCTCTATGACTCAGCTTAATGTTATAGAAGGAGCGGCTCTCATTGCTGACAGGCTTAATGAATATCAAGATATTTTAGGTAATTCCACATGGGTTACAGGAGATAACATCGCCGTGAAAGATTTTTTAAGATTAATGTATTTAACTTACATGACAATTATGTTGCCAGAGGCTTTAGTGCAGTGTTTTGATAAAAAACTAACGCCTGAAATCACAGAATTAGACGTATATAAACAGATAAAGAAACAGAGGTCTAAGTGTACTGATCTTGATCCCTTGTTTACTCAAGTTTTTGCAAAAAATGAAACAAAGCCACAACAAGTAAATGTAGTTAATAATAATCAAGTTGCAACGATTACGTGTTATAGTTGCAAACGTCAAGGTCACTTGATTGCAGACTTCTAATACCTTAAAATCAGTTTTGGATAAAAAGGTGACGACAAATAAAAAAGTAACGTACGTTGAAAAGCCAATAACTTGTCTCATGAATAAAGAAATAATAAAGGCGACTCAACAGAATTCTCGTTCAATCGTAATATCATCTTGCACACAATCTATCGAGCCGAACGTAACTTCGAATATATTAGTGCGAGTAAAGAAAACTTCGCCGGGATCTGAAATATTAATCCTTCCTACACTTTGAAAACTAACGGATTGTCTGTCACACAAGCTATTTATACAGTCGGCTCACAACAACAATGTAACATTGAAGTCTGTAATCATTTAAATACTACTTTAGTAATTCACAAAAATCAACATATCTTGGATGTAGAAGTTTCTAAACATCGTATTCTTACAGTCGCTGAAATCAATCATGCTGAAACAGCATGGGATGAAATCCTTTTGCAATCTATTAAAAAAAAATCAATAAAGACATTCAAGAAGAGGAAATTCAGCAGAAATTTTCTGTTCTTCTAACTAAATATCAAGATATTTTCTCCACTACGGATGGATCCTTAGATAAAACGGATGTCATAGAACACCAAATAAGGTTAAAAGATGAGCAGAAAATTATCTATATACCCTCTTACAGACTCCCTATGAAATTCAAGAATGAGATAAATGATGAAGTAGGTAAAATGCTATATAAGAAGGAGTCATTAGGAAATCGAACAGCCCTAATAATTTTTCATTAATAATTGTACCGAAAGAAGATCGAGCATGGCGTATCAGCGTAAACTTACTGTCGCTTAAATGAGGAAACAATCCCTGATCGATTCCCAGTGCCATGTAATGACGATATTTTATCTTTGCTATGTCAGAACAAGTATTTTACCAGTTTGAACTTAATTAAAGGCTTTCACCAGATATCATTTGAAGAAAATAGTATCCCATACACTGCTTTCATCACAGCCAGGGGACGTTATGAAATTTTGTGTATGCCTTTTGGTTTACTTTGTGCTCCCATGACATTTACTAGAATGATTAACATGGTGTTTGTAGATTTGTTAGGGGACATATTGCATGCCTATATGGACGACCTTGTAATCTTTTCAAATACCTTGGAAGAACATCTAAGTAAACTAGAACTAGTGCTACAGAGATTAAGACAGCATAACTTAAGGGTAAAGATTAGTAAGTGTGAATTATTCAAAACAGAATTAGTCTATTTAGGTTTTACTGTGTCTAGCCAAGGTCTTAAAGTAGTCCACAAGGTGCCGGCTATCCGTAACTTTCCGATACCTACTAATGTCAAGGGAATAAAGCAATTTTTGGGGTGTAGTGGATATTACAGCCGTTTTATATGCAATTATTTAATAATAGCCGCTCCCCTAACTGATGTTACGAAGTAGGGCGTAGATTTCATATGATCTGAGCAGCATCAACAGGCGTTTAATACCTTGAAGGATGAACTGTGTAGTTCTCCTAGCTTACAATTTCCTGACTTCGGTAAGGAATTCTTCATTGCAACAGACGGCTCAGACCTAGGAGTAAGTGGGGTATTGCTTCAGCAATCTCACAAACAGTTTCCCTGATAGCTTTTTATTCACGTAAACTGAGACCTTCCGAAATTGATACGCAGTAATAGCCAAAGAAGGGCTAGCTATTGTTAATTCACTAGTGCATTATAAGTTCATAGTATACGATTATCCCGTCATGGTTCTTACTGATCATAAGCCCCTAAGCAACTTCTTTAAAGGCTTTAGTCACAGCCCCAACTGAACTCGGTGGCATTTGATCATCCAAGACTTTGGTGCGAGGATCAGGTATTTACCTGGGAAAACAAATATCATTGCTAATGCATTATCACGCAACCCCGTGTCATCTTGTACGGAGTCATTAGCTGAATTAACAGATATATCAACATCCATGCCTATTGTTAAAACTGTATCCGAACAGGAAGATCTGGACTTGAGTGCTGAAATAATACAGACTGAGAAAATAAAAGATCAGAAATTAGAAAAAAATCATAAATGCTTTGAACGGAAATCCTAAGGAAAAGGAATATATAAAGTATACGCAGCAGAATTATATAATCTAAGATAATATTCTGTGTAGATCTGTGACGAGGAAAACCCGCTATACACGACATGTGACTAACGACCAGGTAATGGTACCAATCTCACTTATACCTACTGTCCTAAATTGGTTGCAGGAAAATCCATTGCATGGACACCCAGGGTTCTCCATAATGTCATAGAGCGCCAAATCATTGTTTTATAGGCATATGTTGCTTACAGATATAAAAAAAAACACATAGCTAATTGTCGCACTTGTCAGGAAAAAGGGCACACATAAACACCTGTCAGCCTAGGGGCTTATCCTGTGCCCAGTCAACCCTTTGAAAGAATACATTTAGATTTATTAACAGGATTTTACAAGTCAGACAGAGGAAATAAGCACTTCTTAGTAATTATAGATGCTTTGACTCGATATACAGAACTGATAGCGCTTAAAACTAAAACCGTGATCAAATGCGCTAGGAAGTTTTACGAGTGCTACATTTTTAAACATGGAATTCCACACATGATAATCTCAGACTCGGGTGGACAATTTAATAATTATTTCCTTAACTCATCGTGTCAATTCCTTAGCATAAAGAAAATCAATACCATCATCTATCACCCAGAGTCGAATGGGCTAGTGGAAATGGTGAATAGGAAGGTTTCAAAAATATTAAGAGTTACACTAGGGGGATCAGACCCCAACTGGGATATTGCCATACCTGCGGTACTAAGTACACTGAATCACTCATATGATGTATCTATCAAAATGTCGCCTCATGAGGCACAGTAAGGTACCCCAGCTAGAACACCTTTCCATGTATTAATGCCTACAACTAATTTATCAAATCCTCTAAAGGATGTTATAAATGCAAGCATAAGTCGTTATGATATACTTAGAGAGAATTTAGAAGTATCAAAAATCATAATTAAAAGGAATCATGAAAAAATAGCAAAGCCAACTAAAAGATACCATGGGTGATAATGTATACATGCAGGTAAATGTACGTAAAGGACTCAATTACAAACTGACACTTGAATTTGAAGGTCCATTTATCGTTTTGGAAACATTAACGGCCCATAGATTAAGAGTTCAAAACGTAGCCTAACCCACTGATGAGAGAATTGTACTATTGGCTTACATAAGAAATTAGAATAAGAGAGAAGGAAGTGAGGGAAATTTTTATATCTATGAAACTTGTAAAATATTTGTATGTAAACATTTTTTTTCTTCTTAATACAGGAGTAATTACATATATTTTTCTCATTGCATTGTTTCTAAAATGAAGTTGTTATTGTTAGGAGTGATATTGTTCGCTCAGACATTTTTTCATGTGGGAAGAGCCCTAAAACTAAAAATATAGATTTTAAATATGGCACTATAGTAGAAAAAACAGAAGACGTTTTTATTACAGCAAGCAATATAATTATAGAAGTTAATATGCAAGGGATTTTTCTCCCAGACAATAACGTCACTAGCCTAAAGAGCGACCTGTCAAGGTTTACTGCTTCATTAAATGAAATGCATAGACAACATTTTCCTTTTAATACAGAGAGTTTGCTTGAACCAACACTAAGCGTTGCAGAAACGCTATCATACGACTTGCAAAATAAGACTGACGAGGCAGAAGCTCTGGCTCGTGACCAACTGATGTAGACAGTGCGACACACTAACCTTGAAAGACGTAACCCGTTTATTTTTGCTGCATTAAACATCTTTGGATCTGTTGCAAGTTTAGGCTTAGGAATTTCAAATGGTCTTAAAATCTTCAATCAAAATAAGAAAATTTAGTTTTTAGAACATGAAAACGAACTAATTTCATCAGAACTAAGGAATCAATTAACATCAATTAATCAAATAATGAGTTTGGTGAGCGAACATTCTAGTAATATCAGTCAGATTATAGAAGTACAAAACTTGCTGGCAACGTTAACGTATTATAATTCAAAATAGATCATATCCATACTAAAATTTCACATTTTATTGAGAAATCAAAAGACTAGCTAGAAGCTATTACGTTAGCAACTAAAGGTGTTTTATCACCACATCTTTTGCCAATAAAAGACCTAACGTTAATTTTGGAGATTGGACGGAAGAAAATAGGTTATGTTCCTTTGTTAGACGCTCATAAGTTAGAATTTTATTATAGCTTAATTACAGTAAGTGTTGAAAATTACAAGAGCATGATCACAGTTTCCTTCCGATGCCTGGCAATCATACAAAATATCACCATTCCAAGCTTTCATGACAAAAAACTCAAGTCAATTAATATCTAGTTTGACAGGACACTATTGATTTCCCATGAGAAGGAAACATATACGATCATTAGAGACTTAGATAAATTAACTCACTGTTCAGAAGCAATCAATAATAAAGTATGTACAGCTGACTCCTTTCAATTCCATCATATATCATTGGATTCATGTGAGTTAGGTATAGTGCTAAACGGTGCTCTCTCCCATACATATGAAGATTGTCTGAAAAAACGTTATCCTTTTGACGATGATAAGTTCATTTACAGATTGAAAGGGAGGTCAAATGCAAAAGACAAAAGGCCTAGCTCACTGCCTCCCGTGAGTCTCTCTGGAGACTTGAGGTTCAAGAGCTTCCAACTTGCTCTGATATTAATCCCTGGAGGTATGCAGAATAAATGCCTATTACCAATGGCAAGATCTTTATATCAGAGAAATTAGGGACCATCCCTATCGAGGAAGTGGAATTCTGTCCCAGCTTTCAGGCCTACCCAGACTGCTTCGACTGTCTGAAGATGGAACCAACATCGAGGGAGGAGAGAGAACCTAAGGAGGTAATAGTATTGACCACGATAAAGCTCAGGCTCTTTTGACAAGTAGCCTGAAGTAAAATAGCTTCATTAACTCCAAAGTGTCAGCTCTTAGCAAAGAGCATCCCACCTTTCTTCTTGCTCCAGCTTCGTTAGCCTTTTCCTTTACATCCAAGGGTTTTAAGGTTATAATGAAGGCAATAGAGTCAGGCAAAGTTGTAGATAAGGCCGCCACGGAGAATAGAAACCTTCTGCAGAGGTGGGGCATGTCGGCGAAGAGGAAGTCTTCCCTGGATGAGGGTCCCCAGCATAAGAGGAAGACTAAAATAACCAGGTAGCCCTCTCGCCCTGCCGGACAGTGACAACAACAACAACATCCCACAGTTGCTATGACCACGGTGCCCCAGATGGTGGCTCAACACCAACCAACCTATCAGATGGTGCCTCAGAAGCTGGTTGCCCAGTCACTAGCGTTCAACCCAGCGTTCGAGAGGCAGACCACTACCTTTTGTCCACAGGGTAGAGGGTCCAAACGGGGCTCCTCTAGATACCCCACAAGAAGTAAAGGAGGTAAGAGAGGACACGGTCAAGGAGGTGAATCCTCCAGAAATCAAAAGCAATGAGCTGCTTCAGGTAGGAGGGAGATTCCAACAATTTCAGGATCGTTGGACCTTCGATCCTTGGGCCCACAACCTTATCAAGAACGGACTCGGATGGAGCTGGAGCGAGGGTCTGCCACCATTTCCACAATTCTTCCAACAATCCATCCCCCACTGGAAGAATACACCCTAAAACTTTTGAGCAAGCTGGTGATAAGGAGGGCAAAGTCCCTCAAATTCCAAGGACGGCTGTTTTCTGTTCCCAAGAAGGACTCAGACAAACTCAGAGTCATTCTGGACTTGTTACCACTCAACAAGTTCATAGAAAACCACAATTTCAGGATGTTAACCCCTCAAGACAGGAGGACCCTTTCACCAAAAGGGGCGTACACAGTATCGATACACCTGGCAGATGCCTACTGGCATATTCCAATCAACCGCCCCCTCTCCTCCTACCTAAGATTCAGGCTACAGAAGAAGAAGTACGTCTTCAGAGCTATGCCCTTTGGAGTAAACATAGCCCTAAGGATTTTTACAAAGCTTGATGACGCAGTCGTTCAACAACTACGCCTAGAAGGTGTCTAGGTAGTAGCGTACATGGATGACTGTTTGGTGAGGGCAGCATCCGGGATGGAGTGTATACAAGCATCCAAGAATATGATCCAGTTCCAGGAACATCTGGGATTCAAGATAAACGTCAAGAAGTCTCGATTATCTCCAGCTCAAGAGTTTCAATGGCTCGGAATACATTGAAAATTACAGTCACACGGTGTCTCCAATCCCCCAGGAAAGAGGAGAGAGAGAGCGGGATCTGTCAAGAGACTACTGAAATCCGACATGATCTCAGGACGCCAACAGGAAGTAGTACTGGGGTCTCTCCAGTTTGCATCAGTGCAAACTGCAGAGCACAGCTAAAAGATGTGCCAGGAGTCTGGAGGAGATACGCTTCAAACGCTCGAAGAGATCTAAGAGACCAATACCGACCCTACTACGATCACTTCTCAAGACATGGTCAAAGGCTAAGAACCTAAAGAGTACCCTACCCTTGCAACCACCTCCACCTTCAGTCACCATCCATACGGATGCCTCGAAGGAAGGATTGTGAGGTCACTCCCATCCACGGAAAGTCCAAGGGACTTGGTCTTCTTTATTCAAGACCCTCCACATTAACATTTTGGAGGCAATGGCAGTCTTTCTGACGCTGAAGAAATTCTCCCCTCGCAAATCAACCCAAATAAGACTGATCCTGGACAGCGAGGTGATTATAAGATTTCTGAATTGTCAAGGCTCGAGATCGCCCCAAATCAACCAAGTGATTTTGTCCATCTTCATCATAGCGGAAAAGAAGAGATGGCATTTATCAGCAGTTCACCTTCAAGGGTTCCGCAATGTGACGACGGATGCTCTATCCAGACTCATGCTGATGGAGTCAGAATGGTCCCTAGACGCAGGCTCATTCTCCCTCATCTTACGTGAAGTCCCAGAGATGTAGATCGACCTCTTCGCGATGAGCGACAACAAGTAGCTACCTCGTTATGTGGCTCCATACGAGGACCCTCTAGCAGAAGCGACGGAAGCCAAGTCCCTCGACTGGAACAGATGGAACTGGATATACCTGTTCCCTAAAACCAATCTCTTGATGAAGGTCCTCAACAAGCTGAGATTCTTTCGGGGAGCAGCAGCTCTAGTGGCTACTAAGGGGCCAAGGAGCAACTGGTTTCCTCTAGTATTGGAACTAAAGCTGAGGCTGGTCCGTCTGCCGGACCAAGCAGTCTCAACAGGTCCAGAAGTTGACTGTCCTCGCTTCATCACAGGGAAACCAAAGCCTTCATATCGTAATTTTCTCTCCTTAGCAGTAAAGA
>NC_090740.1:97578064-97580564 GCF_036898095.1 Palaemon carinicauda | reverse complement strand
CTTGTTCCAATTCGTTATACATACAGCGAGACCTATATGTAGTTGATGCTATGTTTGTGCATATGTTATATGCAAACCTTGACACTCCTCTCCTACGTCTAGTATAACTCTTCCCTGAAGGGGGCAGGAAGCACTAATATGGTTTATGCTTAGCAGTAATGAAGTATAACTGTAACCTCAAATGTCTCAATGGTCTGGATGACCATGGAAAGCTCTCCCAAGGTTAGGACACTTTAAAAATCCACAGATACAGTACTTTCTAGTAGTTCTCTGGTAAGCTTCCATGAGAACGACATGGCTGGAGCCCAAAAAACGAAGCAAAAAATCTATTTTCTAGGTGAGATAGCCATGTCGTCCTGATGGACCTGCCCTACTTTACTACAGAAAAGATCTTGTCAGGATCCCTCTGAAAATTACTATATCTGTATCATTATGCTCAACGCTACAAGGAATATTGCGATAGCTTGACACACAGCGCCATCTAGATACTCAGTAGTAGTACGGGAGGAAGGGTACCTTGATAACGGCTTCCCTTTTCATTTTGCCACTTTTCCTTCGATTCGAAAACGCTATTCGGGGTGAAGATTGCTATGTATCGAATCAAGATATACGTCCCATGATTTATGCAATATCCTTAAGAGAAATTTTAATGATATTTGCGCCAGTAGTTAGAATTCTGGAGACCTAAAGGTATATTCTCTGGGAATATCAGTGTGGTCAAATATCCCTTGGAAAGCTACTTATAGGAACCGTCCATCAGGACGGCATGGCTATCTTACCCGAAAATTTATTCTTCACTTCGCTCAAAATCTGTTATATATATATATATATATATATATATATATATATATATATATATATATATATATATATATATATATATATATATATATATATAAATATATATATATATATATATATATATATATATATATATATATATATATATATATATGTATATATATGTATATATATATATATATATATATATATATATATATATATATATATATATATATATATATATATATATATATATATATATATATATACATACCTGCCTGTATATATGTATAAGTATGTATATATGAACACACACATATATATATATATATATATATATATATATATATATATATATATATATATATATATATATATATATATATATATATATATATATATATATATATATATATATATATACACACACTTACACAGAATAGTTTGGCCTATTCTTTACATATTCTCGTCTTTCCTCATACACCTGACAACAATGAGATACTTAACACTTCTTCACCCAAGGGGTTAATTACTGTACTGCAATTTGTTCAGTGTACTTTCCTCTTGGTAAGTGTAGAAGAGACTCTAGCTGTGGTAAGCAGCTCTTCTAGGAGAAGGACACTCCAATATTAAACCACTGTTCTCCTGTCTTGGGTAGTGCCATAGCCTCTGTACCATGGTCTTCCACTGTCTTGGGTTGGAGTTCTCTTGCTTGAGGGTACACTCAGGCACACTATTCTATCTTATTTTTTTTTTCTTCCTCTTTTTTTTTTGAAATGGTGTGTTGGGCAGGCTTAATAGAAGGGCCATGGATGCCTGGTGGTTTATCAAGAGGTTGTCTTTTCCTTTTTCTGATTCTTTTTCTTCTCAAAACCATCCTTACTGTCCTCCCTTCAGTTGAAGTGGCTATCCTGGAGGGTATTTAGCCTTGCATGGTGTATCGGCTCCTCCATGTTGACCAGTTTTTCCGACTTTTTACTATAGTCTATGGGTATCATCAATCACTTTGTTCATAATTCTGTACGTATTGTTTTTGTTATAATTCTTGTTAATCTAGTTTTTGAGTATGATGTCTCTTTTTTATTTCTATTAATTCTTATGCTGTCTGGAGACATTGAGCGAAATCCTGGACCAGTACGTCCTAGATTTCGACAATGTCGTCTTCTGTATTGCAATATTCGTGGTCTTCATGCAAATATCCAAGACCTTGCAGTTGCGTCCAGACAGTATGATATTCTTTTGTGCTCAGAAACTTTGGTTTCTAATATGAGGCACTCCTCTGAGCTCCTTATAACTGGTTTCAAGAAGCCAATAATGTTGAAACGTGATGCCATCCCTAGGGCCAGGGGAATGGCGGTGTATATTAGGACCGAGTACCCTGCTTCTCATAAGTCCTGCTATCAATGTGGATGTCATGAGATTCAGGTAATAAAAGTTTGTGGCAGGCATAACAACTTTTATTTATGTTCGATCTACCGGAATCCAGACATGGATGATTCTATCTTCGATTGTCTTCTTACCATTATGGCTAAGATACAAGAAGATGATAGAAAGGCTTCTTTTGTCTTTGTTGGTGATTTTAATGCTCACCATAGGGAGTGGTTAAGTTCTATCTCTCCTACCGATCGCCATGGCTTAAGAGCTTTAGACTGCCTCTGAATCAGGCTGTGAGCAAATCATAAATGAAGCTACTCACAGGTCTGGTAATTGCTTGGAC
>NC_090740.1:97568064-97570564 GCF_036898095.1 Palaemon carinicauda | reverse complement strand
GGTGCCTGAACATGCAAACATAACCGGATCACTACCCCATCCCAAACATTTCCGATGTGACCTCCTACCTGCACAAAGTGAAGGTTTTCTCTACGCTCGACCTCCTGAAGGGGTATTATCAGGTGCCTATGAACCCAGAAGACATCCCCAAGACCGCCATCACCACTCCGTTTGGTACATACACCTTCAATTACTCCTGTTTTGGCCTTCGTAATGCTGGGGCAACGTTTCAACGTCTCATGGATGGCATCTTAGGGGACCTACCTTTCTGTGTATGTTATGTGGACGACATACTTGTGTTCTCCTCCTCAAAAGAGGAACACCTCCGTCACCTACGCATCGTGCTCGACCGCCTGCAACAAAACGGCCTTGTAGTCCGGTACGACAAGTGTACCTTTGGCGCCAACGAAGTGTCGTTCTTAGGGCACCGCATCACTCCTGAACAAGTCCATCCCCGCCCTGAGAGGGTAGCAGCCATTCAGGACTTACCCGTGCCCTTGACCGTCAAAGCTCTGCAGGAATTCTTGGGCATAATCAACTATTATCACCGTTTTCTGCCAGCCATTGCCGCCACTCTTGCTCCCCTCTACGCCTCCCTCAAGGGCAAGCCAGAGGACCTGAAGTGGGGTCCCTTCAAGAAGCAGCCTTTTGCAATGCAAAGAAGGCCCTATCAACTGCTGCGGCTCTCATTTTTCCTATCCCACATGCCCCTCCCCATCTCTCCACCGATGCCAGCGATGTCGCTATTGGTGCAGTACTCGAGCAGGTGGTCAAAGGCTCGCCTCGCCCATTGGCCTTCTTCAGCAGAAAACGGGTTATACTACCTTCGACCGAGAATTGCTGGCGGTGCATTTGGCTGTCCGTCACTTTCGCCATTTCTTAGAAGGTACGCCCTTCGTCATTCACACCGACCACATGCCTCTGGTGCACGCCTTCACTCGACAGTCTGACGCCTGGTCCGCCCGTCAACGCCGACATCTCTCCGCCTTGGCTGAATACAATTGCACCCTCCAATGCGTCCCTGGAAAAATGAATCCCGTTGCCGATGCCTGTCAAGAAACACGTTGGGTGCCGTTCAACTGGGATTGGATTACAACGCCCTGGCTGAAGCCAACAACAGGATCCAGAGTATCAAGCTTGTAGGACATCCTGCACGTCCCTCCGTTGGGAAGATTTTCCCCTCGAAGACTATAACACCACCCTCCTCTGTGACGTCAGTACTAGTAGACCGCGACCTTGGATTCCTGCTCCCATGCGCCGATAAGTGTTAGATTTCATTCACGTCCTTTCACATCCCTCGTGCCGTTCTACTGCACAGCTGCTGAAGGCAAAGTTCATTTGGCACGGCATTTCTGAGGATGCTAAGGATTGGGTCTGCGCCTGTACTCCTTGCCAGACTTCCAAAGTACATCGACACACGGATTCAGGAGTGGGCACCTTTCCTCAACATCAGCGTCGTTTCGCACACAATCAAGCCGACATTGTAGGGCCCCCTACCCACATCACAAGGACATCGTTACCTTTTTACCGTCATCGACCGCTCCACTCGTTGGCCTGAAGCCATTCCCATGGAAACTGCAACGTCCGCCTCATGTACATCTGCCTTACTCTCTGGATAGATTTCAAGATTCGGTATCCCTGAGCATATTACTTCTGACAGGGGAACCACTTTCACCTCTCAATTGTGGACGTCATTAGCGAATCTCCTGGGCATCACCTTACATCAGACAACGGCCTACAATCCCGCTGCCAATGGAATGGTTGAACGTTTTCATCGCACCCTCAAAGCAGCTTTGATGACCCGCTGCAAGGATTGCAACTGGTTTACTCAACTTCCCTGGGTCCTCCTGGGACTAAGGACCACTCCTAAAGACGCCCTCGACGTCTTGTCAGCAGAAATGGTGTATGGCGACCCGTTGATCGTCCCTGCCGAATTTTTTCCTTCTAAAACCTCCTCCGACGATCTCCAGCGCATACGTCACGTCGTGGGAAAATTTACTATGTGCCGCCAGACTTACAAGCCCCCAGCAAAGCATCTCATACCAACGGACTTGCACTCTGCAACGCACGTCTTCCTGCCCAACGACACTAGCAAGCCACCACTAACGCCCCTTTACACGGGCCCTTTCCTTGTGATCCTACGCAGTCCGAAAGCTTCCCTACTAAACATTCGGGGCAAAGAAGACTGGTTCTCCATTGATCATCTAAAACCTGCTTATCTTCTGCCAGATGACCCGCCTACAGTTCGCCTCTCTAGATCAGGGCGCCCTATTTAACATGTACAGTAGTCATTTTCAGGGGGAGAGCCATGTACCAACCGTGTGGCACACAATTGAACATAATTATTTTGTATATATTATGCTTGTATCTGCGCTCTTCCCAAGTACTAAAAAGAACCTGAATGATCATGTCTCCGTTTTGCTCTGTAACATTGCCCGTCTCTCGAACATGTCATGTCCAGTTGCCTTGAGGTTTTGTATATAAAGAAGAGTGTTCCTTA
>NC_090740.1:97531616-97567564 GCF_036898095.1 Palaemon carinicauda | reverse complement strand
AGATAGGTACTAACTTGAGCATTCTTGACTTTTTAATTATATATATATATATATATATTATATAGATATTACATATATATTTATGTTTATTTTTTTATTAGTTCAATTTTTTAAAATGATATAACTTTTACGTTGTTCTATTTATATTAACATTAATATTGAGGTCTTTTTTTAATTTGTATATTTTGTATATTTTACCAGCCCTGTTGATGAGACCCAAAGTCTCGAAAATTCGGAAAATAAATGTATGATGCTACGCTGGCTTTCCTCCATCCTATTTATATTGAATCTACGGGCGTTCCAGATGCCCCAACCTTCCTGTATATATATATATATATATATATGTGTGTGTGTGTGTGTGTATATATACATACATATATAATATATATATATAAATATATATTCACAGACACACATACACAAACACGCAAACACACACACACACACACACATATATATATAATTATATATACATATATATATATATATATAACAGTATATATATACATATATATATATATATAGATATATTTATATATATATATATATAAATATATAAAGTATATATTCACAGTACACACATAAACATATATATATATATATATATATATACACTATATATTTATGTATATATATATATATATATATGTATATATATATATTATAAATATACACACTAATATATAAATATATATTCACAGATACACACACATATATATCTACTATATGTAAGTAAATGAATAATTTACATATATTTATATATATATAATACTATAATTTTATATATATATATATATATATATATATCTTTATAAATATATATATATCATATATACAGACACACCACACACACACACATATATATATATATATATATATATTTTTTTTTTGGGGGGGGGGGCTCAAGCCATGTCGTCTGATGGAAGTTCCTATAGGGTAGCTTCCTAGGGTATATTACAACTACGGCGATATTCCTGAGAATTTACCTTAAGGTACAGGAATTCTAACTCCTGGAGCGAGTGTCCCTCGTGAAAGGGATATCGCGACATATCAGAGGACGTATTCTAGACACGCCACATGGCAATCTACATCCTGGACAGAGATTTCGTCTCGTAGGAGGTGATTGGCGAGATACGAATTCGGGAAAGAAAAAGGGGAGCCGCTCCCAAGGCATCCCTATCCTCCGATTCGTATGCGTGCCTGGCGCCAATCCTGGCGCCATCTGTATTCCTTTTTGCGTAGCTTAACAACTCGGTGTTTTTCCCTGTTTTTCTCACAAATCTTGGATTTATTCTGCTTTTCATGGCTTCTCCGTCTTCGTCGGCCTCTGATAAGTTGAGTATAGTGTCTTTTATGTATAAATGTAGGCTCTTGGTAAAATTTTGAGATATTAATAGGATTAATCTTTGATACAAGAGCCGTAGCCTACCAGAGGCGTCTTGGACGCTGTCGCTCGCTAGGTATAAACGGATTTTGAACGAAGCGAAAAATCTATTTTTGGGTAAGATGGCCATGTCGTCCTGATGGAAGTTCCTTAAAGGCAGCTTCCTAGGGTATATTACAACTACGGCGATATTCCCAGAGAATTTACCTTAAGGTACCCAGAATTTTAACTCCTGGAGCGAGTATCCCTAAAAAAGACCTTAGGGATATCGTAAATATCAGCGGACGTATTCTTGACACGCCTCATAGCAATCTATACCCCGAATAGAGTTAACACTTCGTAGGGGTCAAATGGCAAGAAAACGAAAACGATAAGAAAGGGGGGAGCCGTTTGTAAGGCATCTCTCCTCCCCGTTTCGTAAGCGTGCCCTGCGCCGCTCGCGGCGCCATCTGTATTCCTTGTAGCGATACACGAGGTGCTACAGATACTGTATGTAGGGAGGGGTCCTACAGCCCTTTTCTCTTTTTTTTTTTTTTTTTTTTTTTTTGAAAAGGGACAGGGCGGGTCCATCAGGACGACAAGGCCATCTTACCCAAAAATAGATTTTTCGCTTCGTTCAAAATCCGTTTTTTTGGGCTCAAGCCATGTCGTCCTGATGGAAGTATACCAGAGCATTACTGTATCTGTGGATTCTCAATACGTGCCGTACTCCTCAGGAATGTTTCTTAGTCAACTCGACTGAAAGACCTAAGATGTTACCGTTATACATCTTTTCACTAATCATAAGCCATGAAAGCGCTTCCTGCCCCCTACAGGGAGGAGTCCTACTAGACTCTAGAAACGAACGAAGAGTACATATACCTATGTATGAATCACTCGCAAGGCCGTACAATATAGTGGTCTCACTCTATATGAAGTAAAGCATAGTCCTTACGGAACTACAGCATCCAAGGGAAAAAATCCCGACCAGCACCCTGGTCGAAGTAGAAATAGACAAAAAGGTTATATCTGCGTAGGATTAAACTTGCTGCCGCCACCGTCCTCAGAGAGGGGTGGAGCCCTTTATGCCAAGGAAAGTATAAACCAGTGCAACAAGGCTTGCATTAAGGAATAGGCTATTATAGATATCCCCGATTAATATACATAGGCTAAATGCTCAATAATTAACATGAAATCAATATAGGTGAAGGAGACGCAAGGTTCCCGAGAACTAGTTTATTGAGTAACAATAAATAGACATGGTTACCACAAATATATACATATGATAGGTGGATGACCAACAATTTACACAAGTACCGTAGTGCATGGATGTATGGTTATCTGAAAGAAAACAATCAGGTCACTTGTCACATACCAAGGTATCAAAGTTAACGTCCATGTTACTATCCACTGACATTAACGTCAGAAACGCTCGGCACACCTGTCTGTACTTGTGTTACCATCACCATAACGCTGGAACAGTCACTGTGGGCTCCCAGAGCCTTCACTACTAGTTATACCAACGCATATAACTATACACTCACCCAAGAATCAAAGTCCCAAATAATTCCACTGTTCCTCGCAGAGTTAAACAGCAGGGTTAACGACGCAACCAACTGCTACCACAGACCTCTTTAGCTGCTCCACTTGCTTAGCATAGTGGCGAAAGAATACCCTGGAAGACTTCCAGCCAGTGTATGAACGAAGGTGTTCAAAATCCATAAAGTTAAAGAAGTTTAAGGATGAAGCAACTTTCCTCGGATCATGACCTGCGGGTGAACTGTCAGGATCCCCTCTGCGAATAAAATATGTAATTTTCGCCCTAAGCTGATTTAAAGATAAATTCGAGCCCGATGTTTCTCCTCTGAATAGTTGGCCCCCATGGAAGTCAGAAGTTCTACGAAGATAGACCTTTAGGCATTCTACGGGACATAGAGATGCATCTTCTTTCAGAGGGCAGATTCTCCAGGGACCCCACCTGTTGGTGGGCAACTCGTTCTTAGCGAGAAACGTAGGGTCCGGAAACAGGTTCAGTTCTCCCCCATCCAGGAACTGAACCCGGCCCTCCTCTCTCGAGAGGGCCACAATCTCACTAACTCTGGCCCCAGAAGCAAGGGCAAAAAGGAAGATCACTTTTTGAGTCAGGTCCTTCAATGCACACTCCTCATTATCCAGTAATGAGGCAAAATGAAGGACTTTGTCTAAAGACCACGAAATAGGCTTTGGAGGAGCTGAAGGTCTAAGCCTAGCACAGGCCTTCGGGATCTTATTAAACATCTCGTTAGCGAGGTCTACCTGGAAGGCATATAGAATGGGTCTTGTCAGAGCTGACTTACATGTAGATATCGTGTTAGCCGCCAGCCCCTGTCCGTGGAGGTGGATGAAGAAGGATAGGCAGAACTCCGTAGAGATCTCGTGCGGATTCTAGTCTTTGACAAAGGCTACCCATTTCTTCCATGCTGATTCGTACTGCCTTCTAGTAGACTTACACCTATATTCTTCCAGGAAGTCGATGCTATCTTTCAAGATTCCGAACCGTTTCTTCACCGCTAGGGAGAGAAAATCATGAGCTGCAGGGTCCGGGTTTTCTGTAATGAAGCGTAGACAGTCGACTTCTGGACTTGCTGGGACAGAACTTGGTCCGGGAATGGTAGAAACTCTAGTCGTAGTTCCAGAGCTAGAGGGAACCATACACTGTTCGGCCACTTGTGGGCCACTATTGCTGCTACTCCCTTGAAGGATCTCAGTTTGTTGAGGACCCTCAACATCAGATTGTGAGGGGGAAACAGGTAGATCCTGGACCATCTGTTCCAATCGAGGGACATCGCATCTACTGCTTCCGCCAAGGGGTCCTCGTATGGGGACACATATCTCGGCAGCTTCTTGTTGTCCTTCGTCGCGAAGAGGTCTATCTGCAGTTCTGGGACTTGTCTCAAGATGAAGGAGAATGATTCTGCGTCTAGGGACCATTCCGACTCTATCGGTGTAACCCTGGATAGAGCGTCCGCGGTCACATTCCGGACTCCTTGAAGGTGAACTGCTGACAGGTGCCACTTCTTCTTCTCCGCCAGTCGAAATATGGCTAACATTACCTGGTTGAGAGGTGGAGATCTCGATCCCCGCCGATTCAGACATTTCACTACCACCTCGCTGTCCAGTACCAACCTTACATGGATCGATTGACGTTGGGATACTTTCTTCAGGGTAAGAAGCACTGCCATAGCTTCTAGAAAGTTTATGTGAAAAGTCCCAAATAGCTTGGACCAGGTCCCTTGCACTTTTTTCCGATGAGAGTGACCTCCCCACCCTACCTTTGAGGCGTCTGTGTGGATTGTCACTGACGGGGGGGGGGGGGGGGGTGGCTGAAGAGGTACTGACCTCTTTAGACGACTGGCTTGAGACCACAGTTTGAGAAGAGAACGTAGCCGAAGTGGGACCGGTCTCTTCAAGTCCCTTCGCTCTTTCGATGCAAAGGTTCTCCAAACTCCCGCTGCATCTTTTAGCTGTGCTCTTTGCACTGGGTCTGTTACTGATGCGAATTGAAGAGAGCCCAGAACCCTCTCCTGTTCGCGTCTTGATATCCTCTCGGAACCTAGAAGTCTCCTGACAGACCCCGCTATTTCCTTCATTTTCGACATCGGAATGGAAAAACGGTGTGACACTAGATCCCAGTGAATTCCCAATCACTGGAACCTCTGAGCTGGAGAAAGACGAGACTTCTTTCTGTTGATCATGAAACCTAGATATTCCAGGAACTGAATCACCTGTAGGGAAGCCTGCAAGCATTCCGCTCTGGATGCTGCCCACACCAACCAATCGTCCAGGTAGGCTACTACCTGGAACCCTTTTAGGCGTAACTGTTTGAGCGCTGCGCTCGCAAGCTTCGTAAAGATCCTTGGGGCTATGTTTAGCCCGAAAGGCATCGCTCTGAAAGCATAAAGTTTTTGTTGTAGCTTGAATCCTAGGTAGGGGGAGAGACGGCGACTTATTGGAACGTGCCAATATGCGTCTGACAAATCGATGGAGACGGTATATGCCCTCTTGGGCAGTAAGGCCCTTATGTGTTGTAACGTTAACATTTTGAACTTGTGGTTCACTATGAACTTGTTGAGTGGTGACAAGTCCAGAATGACTCTGAGTTTCCCCGAGTCCTTCTTGGGAACACAAAACAGCCTCCCTTGAAACTTGATGGACTTTACCCTCCGGATCACCTTTTTCTCCAACAGTTCTTGAATGTACTCCTCCAAAACGGGGGTGGAGTGTTGGAAAAATTGAGGGCACAGGGGCGGAGTACTGTACCAGCTCCAACCCAGTCCATTTTTGAGCAGGCTGTGGGCCCAGGGATCGAAGGTCCAGCGATCCCGGAAATACTGTAGTCTCCCACCTACCGGCGACACTTCACTTTGACTGCCCTGCAGTCTTGCCTCCCTGGCCGCGACCACCTCTGAATCCTCTTCCCCTAGAGGGGCGTCTCGCCGAACCTCTGGCTGCACCTCTGGGCTTTGCTCGAAACGTGGTCGATTGCCCTTCGAACACTGGATTGAATGCCGGGGATGCTGATGACACGGCTTGGGGTACCCATTGGAAGGTGGTCGGGGTCTGGGCTACCAGTTGTGGTACCGGAGGCAAAGCTGGCTGCTGCTGCTGCTGTCGTTGTGGTCTGAAAGGCTTGGCTGGACGGGAAGAAAACCTCGATTTCTTCGCCTTTCCTTTCGGCTGAGGGCCCTCATCAGGGGAAGACTTCCTCTTAAGGGACAGGCCCCACTTAAGGAGAAGATTACGGTTCTCAGTGGCTGCCTTGTCCACCACCTCCTTGACCACTTCATTGGGAAAGAGATCTTTACCCCAGATGCTAGATGAAATGAGTCTCTTGGGTTCATGCCTCACTTTGGCCGAGGCGAAAACAAAATCTCTACAGGCTCTCCTCGCTTTGACAAAGCAATAGAGGTCCTTAGTCACCGTGGCCAGATGGATCTTGGCCATTACCATGAACATCTCAGGCATCTTAGGGTCGCTAGCCCTTGTCTCCATGTTAGTCTGGAGAGATATCGAGGCTGCCAGACGCTCGTTTGTGTCCAATTCCCTCCATAGGAGGAATTCCGACAACTTGGGAAGGTTTTCGCCGAACTGCTGACCTGCAATGTCGGCGTCCAACTTCCCAACCGAGAAGGTGAGGTGTACCTCCTTCCAGTCCTTGTTATCCAACGGCAAGGCCAACGACAGTGGTTTGCATTCCTCCAGAGATGGACACGGTTTGCCAGCTTCAACCGCCTTCAAAACGGCCGCGAACCCTTTCTGCATAAAGGGGAAGGCCCTAGCCGTCGAGGATACGAAGGAGGGGTGTTTCTTACTCAAAGCAGCAACTTTAGAGTTTGAGAACCCCCTCTCCTTCAATGCAGATGTTAAGGCAGCTTGAGCCTGGGAGTGATCCAGGATGATCACCTCCTTCGGTTCCGTCTCCTCCTTCGAGGCCGGCTCCTTCTTCAGACGGACATAACAGTCCGGGTAGGCCCCTCTACTGGGCCAGAATTCCACCTCCTCAAGGGGAACTGAGCCCAGTTTCTCCGACATGACGATCTTCCCAACCGTCATCGGCATGTGCTCGGCATATCTCCACGGGTTGGCATCCGAGCACAGAGGAAGGTCCTTCACGTTGAGCTTCTTTGGAGGTCCACGTGATGCTGTGATCTTCTGCATCTGGAGCTCCATTGCAGCGGCCTTCTGATTATTCTCCCTCTGCATCTGTTGTATCATACCAACGATGGAAGAGAGAGCCTGTCCCAGCTCTGCTGGAAGAGTGGACGAAGTAGAGGGGATAGGTTCAGGGGCCTGAACCGGAACGTCTGAAGGTACGGGAACCTCTTCCTCCACGGCAATAGGATCTTGATCCTCCTCCTCACCCTCTGCGAGGAGGTCCTGTTCTGCACGGTCGGACAAGTAAGACATCTTGTCATCCAGCTGGATGTCCTGCATGGCATCCGCAACATCCTCCTCCACTGGGATCCGGACGAGAGGGATCTCCGGCCGAGGCTGGGGAACAACAGCGTCAGTAGAAGCTTTGGGAAAAAGGTATGCCCTCATCTTCTCGTTAGGAAGATAAGTTCCAGTGGTGTTCTTCTGGAAACCCCTTACCCATAAACGGAGCTTCTCCCTCGCTGCATCCCTTGACTCCGCCGACCTAGGGGATTCAAAAGCCTCTGATAGCAGGTTAGTACATACTGCACATACCTGCGGATCCCAGTAGCGATGGTCATCATTGGAGGCTGCGCAAGCCGCGTGCCTCCTACACGAGACATGTCCGCAAAAGTTCTTGCTGCGGACATTGCAGAAGACACTATCACATTTCGGATGCTCCTCCTGTAAAAGAAGAAAATTTCCATGAATATCAAGTGAATTTTAATTCACATGTAAATATGAGCATTCACAAAGAATAAGGGAAAGACACCTACTTGTGAAACCCACACAATCACCTGTGGAAGCCCACCAGCCAAAAATCACGTAGTTAGTCTTTACTAGAATAACCAGAGATCATATTTACCGAGGGAAATTAGGTGTAGCTCACACCTAAGGTAAGATTTTACCATTCTGGCCAGAGATGAAAAGAATTTTTCTTTTTATCCTTGTAAGGCGACACCAAATGATTGCACAAAGTAACACAAGTAAGTTAGAAAAACAGTGTTGTAACCTACTATATCATGGTCTCCCTTAGTAGAATACACCACCCAAGAAAGAACTGATACAGTACATGAGGGTGGTGTGCCGGCCGGCTCTTGCCGGTCAATACCCCCCCCCCTTTTTTTTTCAAAGGTAGATCTCAAGTATACAACTTCAGATCACCCCTATTGGGGAGAACTCCAGTTCCCATGCCTGAACCGGCCGGCAGTGGTTGCCGGTCCGCAGCCACCCGGGTAGCACCGTGTTGCCGGCCATCACTCTTAGTGGCCGGCTAACCGGGCAGTGTAGCAGGCCGGCCGGCAGCGGTAAGCAAACCCTGCCGGCTGGCATCCACACCAGGTAGCGCTCGGCTGCCGGCCGCCACTCATAGTGGCCGGCAGATGAGCAAGAGACCGGCCGGCAAAGGCATATAACCACCGCCGACCGACAGCAAGAGAACTGGAGAACACCCCCCCACCGACGGGCGGCCCCTAGGCCGACAGACGGCAAGGACAACACATAAGAAGACAACAGAATGAGTGCCGGGCTAAGAGGCTATGAACCTCTGCGCCCGGCACCCGATAGAGTGCCGAGAGGAAGGGGAGACACTAAGTCAGGCTTCCTAACCACTGCTTACTGAATCTACAGGCGGCAGCGGTGGAGGGACCAAGAAAGGACCGGGCAGCACTCAAAAGAAAGGGTCTCTGCCGGTCGGCACACTCTGCCGGCCGACAGGGGACCACGTCAGTTCCCCATCCTAACCTAGGCTAGGTACGGATGCGGACGACTGACACAAAGGAAACGGAAAAATAGAAGGGAAGGACAGAGGGTCCTGTCCAACCTTGCCTTGGTTAAGGGTCATTCCCAACTAAGAAAGCTCATCTCAGCCAGAGAAATCCCGGGAGGGAGGCCGGCACTACTGGCTGCCTCCCTAAAACCAAGTCAAGGAAGGAATTGCTATTCCGGAAAGGGAACATATCCCGAATCCGGAACGGCAAAGAGGACAAGTCTGAGGGGTCACCGAGCGAAGGGATCAACTACAGGAACCCAACAAGGTGATCCAAGGAGGATAAACCTCCTATGCCCGTGTCAGTCAGCAAGGGAGACTCTGCCCCACGCTAGACCAACACGGACTCAGACTAATACACTGCTGTACTGTCCCCCTCTGATCCAATTCAGTTGGAGCAGGAAGGTACAGTACTACTCCAGTATAGTTATATTTGAAATTTAATTCAAACAAACCACTAGAGTTAAGCCTAAGGCTTAAACAGAGGGAAAGGGTTTGCCCCTTCCCCGAAGAGAAGGGAGCAAACGGGGAAACAGATAATATTATAATGACCTAAGACAACCTAGCCTAGGCACTAAGAGAATCGATTACCTAAATCACCGAAACTCACTCCAATACTATCTTGGAAAATACTCGAAAAGAGCTTATATGTATAACGTTGCCTAACGCTTTAAGCAATATAAAATCACATTTGGAAGACTAATTATCATGCAGGAAGTACAAGGGCCAACAACTAGGCCACGAAGACTAGTATTGGTCAGCCTAGGCAAAACTTTCGCCAGGCACACTACAATCGCATCATAACAAAATTCCTAATTAAGCTAAGCAGCTAATTATTAAAGCGCAAGGGGCTGGGAACGTCGCTCTTGCTAACAAATAAATCCTATTCTAGCGAGCGACAGCGTCCATGACGCCTCCAGCAGGCAACAGCTCTTGTATCAAAGATAACTCTTTTAATTACTTTAATTTTAAACAAGAGCCTACATTTATACATAAAAGAAATAGTACTCAACTTATCCGAGGCAGAAGAAGTTGGAGAAAGCATAATAAGCGGGTAGATCCAAGGTTTTGGTAGTAACACAGGGAAAAACACCGAGTCGTATAGCTACGCAAAAAGGTATACAGATGGGGCCGCGAGCGGCGCAGGGCACGCTTACGAAACGGGGAGGAGAGATGCCTTACGAACGGCTCCCCCCTTTTTCTTATCGTTTTCGTTTTCTTGCCATTTGACCCCTACGAAGTGTTAACTCTATTCGGGGTATAGATTGCTATGAGGCGTGTCAAGAATACGTCCGCTGATATTTACGATATCCCTAAGGTCTTTTTTAGGGATACTCGCTCTAGGAGTTAGAATTCTGGGTACCTTAAGGTAAATTCTCTGGGAATATCGCCGTAGTTGTAATATACCCTAGGAAGCTGCCTTTAAGGAACTTCCATCAGGACGACATGGCTTGAGCCCAAAAAATTAGTTAGTCAGAGCGACATTCCTAGTTGTTTTGCTTTAATAAATTTTAGCTATTTAGCATTACATAGGATTTCCTTTCGTGCTTAGTATTATTTGGCGAAGTATTCGCCATTCTGGCCTACGCTAGGCCATGTAGCCTAGTCGTTTGGTCCTAGTACCTCATGCATGATTATGGTTTTTCCGAGTGTAATTAAAATTTTATTGAAGCTTTAGGCTATATTTTATACATTTTAGACTGTGTGGAATATTTCCAAGATAGTATACGAGTGAGTTTCGGTGATTTAGGTAATCGATTCTCTTGGTGCCTAGGCTAGTTGCTTATGGAGCATTAGTATACTTTATCATACTCCCCGGTTGCTTTCTTTTCTTCGGAGAAGGTATGCAATCCCTTTCCCTCTGTTTAAGCCTTGGGATTATCCCTCAGTGGTTTTTTCCGAATTTATTTTCGATAAAACTATACTAGGGTGTTACTGTACCTTCCTGTTCCTGTAGTATGGTTCAAGAGGGACAGAACAACAGAGTTTTTTAGTCTGAGTCTGTGTTGTCTGGCTTGGGGCTGAGTCCCCCTCGCTGACCTAACACAGACAAAGGGAGCTTAGCTCCCTTAGGTCACTACCGAAGGTTTCTGTGGATATGATTCCTTCTTTTGTGATCTACCAGACTAGTCCTTGTTGCTGTTTTCGGGGGAGGATAAGTTCTTTCCTTGGGAGTATCAACGCCTTCCTTGCTTTGGTGCTCTGGGAGCTGGCAAGTATTGCTGGCCTTCCCCCTTAGATCTCCCTTAGACTAAGATAAGTTTCTTGGCTGCGGGTGATCTGTCACTAAAGCAAGGTTGGCAGGACCCTCTTGTCCCTTCCCCCTCTTTCTTCGTAATGGCCGAGCCATTACTGTACTGTACATCGTTCTACATCTGGACCTAGTATAGGTAAGGACGTGGAATTGACTCAGCCCCTTGCCGGCCGGCAGAGCTGCTGGCCGGCAAGGGTCTTATGTTTTCGAGTGCTGCCCGGACCTCTCTTGGTCCCTCATCCATGCCTGCCTGTAGAGCCAGACGGCATTGGTCAGGAAGCCTGAATTAGTTTCTCCCGTTCCTTATATGCACTCTTTCGGTTGCCGGGCTTGGAGGTTGTGTACACTCTTATCCCGATATCCATTCTATTTTTCTTCTAGTGCTGTACCTGACCCGGCTGCCGGCCTATGAGGCCGGCTGCAGGCTATTGAGGCCGGCAGCCGGGCAGGTGTAGTCCTCTAGTTCTTTTGCTGCTGGCTGGCATCGTTCTTGTACCTTTGCCGGCCGGCTTATGTCAGCCCTTGTCTGCCGGTCACCAAGAGTGTGGGCGGCAGCTGGGTACTACCTTGTGTAGTTGCTGGCCGACAGCCATTGCCGGCCAACATTGGCTGGTACCGGCCGGCAGTTGCTGCCGACCGGCACAGGCATTTGAACCAGAGTGCTGCCGCCCTATAGCTGTTAAGTAGTATACTTTAAAGCTAGTTGTGGTGTGTGCCGGCCGGCAAAGGCAGGCCGGCACACATCCCCCTATACTGTACTAGTATTCTTCAGTATAACATATACAGTAAGAAGAAAATTATGGTAAGGGTTTTGGTACAGCACTGTGTCTTCTAACATTATTGTGTTTTCTTGCACATCCCTTTGCTGTTGCCCTCAGAGAGGAAGCTGAGTTCTTTCCTGTCTATTATCCAGGATTTTAAAATTATTGCTTAGGTGTGAGCTCCACCTGTTTCCTCTGGAAACCTTGCATTGGTTACTCTAGAAGAGATAAACCATTTTGATTTTATTATCTGGAAGGCTGCAACAATAGGTTGTGAGGGAAACACAAGTGTGTGGCTTTCCTTAATGAATTGTTATGCTATACTATGCATATCCAGTGATACATAGTTCACTTGATACTCATGGAAATTTCTTCTCTTTACAGGAGTACCCTCCGAAGTGCGGAAATGTTTTCTGCAACGTCCGCAGCAAGAACCTCTGCAGACATGAGTGTTGTAGGAGACATGCAGCATGCGCTGTCTACAAGGATGATCTCCAGTATTGGGACCCTCAGGTATGTACTGTATGCACTAACCTGATTACTGAGGCTTTTGATTGCCCTAGAACGGCGGAATCAAGGGATATAGCAAGGGAGAAGCTTCGTACTTGGGTAAGGGGCTTCAAGAAGAACACCTCTGGCCCTTATCTTCCAATTGAGAAGATGAGGGCGTATCTTTTTCCCCAGGCATCAGCTGAGGCAGTGTTTCCAGCCTCAAGAGGAGATCCCTCAAGATCAAGTCCAGGTGGACGTGGAAGTCGCAGTCGCGATGCAAGACATCCAGTTAGATGACAGGATGTCTGACCTGGACGAACGTTTGGAAGAAGATCTCCTGGCAGAAGGTCAGGATGAAGTTCAAACCCCGGATGTCGTAGAGGATGAGGTCGACGAGGTGTCGGCTACTCCGGTTCAGATTCCGGAGCCTATCCCCTCAACATCGGCCGGTCTCCCAGTAGAACTGGGACAGGCCCTCTCTTCGATTGTTGGAATGATCCAACAAATGCAGAAGGAGAATCAGGAGAAGGCGGCTGCTATGGAACTGCGTATGCAGTCCCTGGCAGAATCACGTGGGCCCCATAAAAGGCTCAATTTGAAGGACCTTCCCTTATGCTCAGATGCTAACCCATGGAGGTATGCTGAGCACATGCCGATGACGACTGGAAAGATCGTCATCTCGGATAAGCTGGGTTCAGTTCCCCTAGAGGAGGTGGAATTCTGGCCCAGCAAGGCATCATATCCGGACTGCTATGTCCGGCTGAGAAAAGAACCAGCTTCAAGGGAGGAGACAGAGCCGAAGGAGGTCATAATTATGGACCACGCTAAGGCTCAAGCCCTACTTTCATCCTCGATGAAAGAGAGGGGCTTCTCTAACTCGAAGGTAGCTGCATTGAGCAAGAAGCTCCCTTCTTTTGTGTCCTCTCCTGCTAGAGCCTTCCCCTTTTTACAGAAAGGGTTTGCGGCTGTCCTAAAGGCAGTCAAGGCCGGCAAGCCTTGCCCCTCCCTGGAGGAGTGTAAACCCTTGTCGCTGGCCCTGCCTATGGACCACAAAGACTGGAAGGATGTCCATCTGACATTCTCAGTGGGAAAGCTGGAGGCTGATATTGCCGGAAGGCAATTTGGCGAGGACCTCCCCAAGCTGTCCGACTCTCTTTTACGAAGAGAGTTCGAGATAAAAGAAAGATTGGCTGCCTCAATGTCTAATCAGACTACTCTTGAGACGATGGCAAGTGACCCCAAGGTCCATGAAATGTTCATGGTAGTGGCTAAGTCTCACCTAGCCACAGTGACGAAGGACCTTTATAGCTTTGTCAAGGCAAGGAGAGCTTGCAGGGAGTTCGTGTTCACCGGGGCTACGGTGAGACACGAGCCAAGGAAGTTAATCTCCTCCAACATTTGGGGAAAAGACCTTTTCCCTACCGATGTGGTCAAGGAAGTTGTTGATAAGGCCACCGTGGAGAATAGAAACCTTCTCCAGAAGTGGGGCCTGGCTATCAAAAGAAAATCTTCCCCGGATGAAAGTCCTCAACCAAAGAGGAAGAATATGAGGACTAGGCTACCGTCTCGGCCAGCCAAGCCTTTTAGACAGCAACAGCAACTGCAATTGCCATTGCCTCCAGTGCCCCAGATGGTGGCACAAACCCGGACTACTTTTCAGTGGGTACCCCAGGCTGTGCCAGGTCAGTCAACCACATTCACCCCAACGTTCGAAGGACAGTCTTCTTCCTTTCGTGCAAAACCTAGAGGAGCAGCCAGAGGCTCGTCTAGGCGCCCCTCAAGGGGAAGGGGATTCAGAGGTGGTCTTGGTCAGGGAGGCAAGACCTCAGGACGGCAGTCCAAGTGAAACGATACCGGTAGGAGGGAGACTGATGAAATTTTGGGATCGCTGGACCTTCGATCCCTGGGCCCAAAGCCTACTCAAGAATGGACTGGGCGGGAGCTGGTACAGCACTCCACCCCCGTGCCTTCGGTTTTTCCAACACTCCACCCCCGTTCTGGAGGAGTACATTCAAGAACTGTTGGAGAAAAAGGTGATCCGAAAGGTGAAGTCCATCAAATTCCAAGGGAGGCTGTTTTGTGTTCCCAAGAAAGACTCGGAAAAGCTCAGAGTCATTCTGGACTTGTCGCCACTCAACAAGTTCATAGTGAATTGTAAATTCAAGATGCTAACACTGCAACACATAAGGACCTTACTGCCCAAGAGGGCATATTCAGTCTCTATAGACTTGTCAGACGCCTATTGGCACATTCCAATCAGCCGTTGACTCTCCCCCTACCTAGGGTTCAGGCTACAACGGAGACTATACGCCATCAGAGCCATGCCATTCGGGCTAAACATAGCCCCAAGGATTTTCACAAAGTCGGTTCTTCTTCAGCCACCTCCCCCGTCGATGACGATTCACTCAGACGCCTTAAAGGAGGGATGGGGAGGTCACTCTCATCGGAAAAAAGTCCAGGGGACTTGGTCCAAGCTATTCAGGACCTTTCATATAAACTTTCTAGAAGCTATGGCAGTGCTCCTTACCTTAAAAAAAGTCTCCCCGCGTCACTCGATCCACATAAGATTGGTGATGGACAGCGAGGTGGTTGTGAGATGCTTGAATCGACAAGGGTCGAGGTCACCACCTGTCAACCAGGTGATGTTAGCCATTTTCCGATTGGCGGAAAAGAAGAAGTGGTACCTGTCGGCAGTTCACCTTCAAGGAGTCCGCAATTTGACAGCGGACGCTCTATCCAGGTTCACACCGATAGAGTCGGAATGGTCCTTAGACGCAGGATCATTCTCCTTCATTCTGAATCAAGTCCCAGAACTGCAGATAGACCTCTTTGCGACGAAAGATAACAAGAAGTTGCCCCTGTACGTGTCCCCGTACGAGGACCCCTTAGCGGAAGCAGTGGACGCGATGTCCCTCGACTGGAACAGATGGTCCAGGATTTATCTGTTCCCTCCTCACAACCTTCTGTTGAGGGTCCTCAACAAACTGAGATCCTTCAAGGGGGTAGCGGCAATAGTGGCCCACAAGTGGCCGAACAGTATGTGGTTCCCCTTGGCGTTGGAACTACAGATGAAGTTTGTGCCGCTACCACTTCCAGTTCTGACCCAGCGAGTCCAGAAGTCGACTGTCTGCGCTTCATTACAGAAAACCTGGACCCTGCAGCTCATGATTTTCTCGCCCTTGCGGTGAGAAAGCGTTTCGGGATTTCGAAAGCCAGCATAGACTTCCTAGAGGAATATAAGTGCAAATCGACTAGAAGGCAATATGAGTCATCTTGGATAAAATGGGTGGCCTTTGTAAAGGCAAAGATTCCGCAGGAGATCTCAACAGACTTCTGCTTATCTTTCTTCATCCACCTCCATGGCCAAGGGTTGGCAGCTAACACGATTTCAGTGTGTAAATCTGCTTTGATGAGACCCATTTTATTTGCCTTCCAGATCGACCTAGGTAACGAGATCTTTAATAAAGTTCCGAAAGCCTCCGCTAGGCTCAGACCTTCAGCACCTCCAAAGCCCATCTCATGGTCTTTAGACAAAGTTCTTCATTTCGCCTCCCTGTTGAGCAATGAAGAATGTGCGTTAAAGGATTTGACCCAAAAAGTTATTTTCCTATTTGCACTTGCGTCCGGGGCCAGGGTTAGTGAGATCGTAGCCCTCTCGAGAGAGGCAGGTCGTGTTCAGTTCCTGGATGGGGGGGATCTGAACCTGTTTCCGGATCCTACGTTTCTCGCCAAGAATGAGTTACCCACCAACAGGTGGGGTCCCTGGAGAATCTGCCCTCTGAAAGAAGATGCATCTCTATATCCAGTAGAATGTCTAAAGGTCTATCTTCGTAGAACTTCAGACTTCAAAGCTGGTCAACTATTCAGGGGAGAAACATCAGGCTCAAATTTATATTTGAATCAACTCAGAGCGAAAATCACATATTTTATTCGCAGAGCGGATCCTGACAGTACACCCGCAGGTCACGATCCGAGGAAAGTTGCCTCATCCCTAAATTTCTTTAATTGTATGGATTTTGAACATCTCCGTTCATACACGGGCTGAAAGTCTTCCAGGGTGTTCTTTCGCCACTATGCGAAGCAAGTAGAGGAACTTAAGAGATCTGTGGTAGCAGTGGGTCGTGTAGTTAACCCTACTGTTTAACTCTGCGAGGAACAGTGGT
Organism: Palaemon carinicauda; assembly: GCF_036898095.1. NCBI lineage: Eukaryota > Metazoa > Arthropoda > Malacostraca > Decapoda > Palaemonidae > Palaemon > Palaemon carinicauda. The sequence continues at coordinate 97,551,090 of NC_090740.1, read as the reverse complement.
CTTAATTGGGACGATTAAGTCCAGGGTGAGTGTGTAGGTACATACTGTACTACAAACTAAATGAGGGCACCAAGTGCCTACATAGACTGTTCCTTCTTTCAAAGGTGAACCTAGCATAAGTACAGACATGTGTGCTGAGCGTTTCTAACGCTAATGTGATTGATTTGTAATACAGACGTTTATGACTTGATACCTTGGTATCTTATTAAAGTGGTGTTTTATGGTTTTTCTTTCAGATAAACAAGTTCTGTTTACTATCATACTTATACTTAAAGTTTTGGGTTATCCTCTTATATATATATATATATATATATATATATATATATATATATATATATATATATATATATATATATATATATATATATATATATATATATATATATATATATATATATATATATATATATATATATATATATATATATATATATATATATATATATATATTTATATTTGTCGTTAACCTGTCTGTTTATTGTCTGTCAATAAACTTGTTCTTGAGAACATTGCGTCTCTTTCACCTGTGTCAATTTATTGGTATAATTGAGCATTTAATTCTATGTATCTTATCTGGGATAATTCTGATAGAATTGTTCTGTAATGCAAGCTATGTTGCATTGGTTTATGTAGTCCCCTAATGGGAAGACTCCGTCCCATAAGGGGACGAGGGCGGTTGAATTAGTTTCTTCCTATGCGGATATAATCCTTTGTCCAATACAAGTATTGTGCGGATTACTGGTCAATATATTGAAGCAGTAGTTCTATACAAACTATGCTTTACTTAATATAGGGCGAGACCACTATATTAGCTTGCCTGGTATTCATACATAGGTATATGTACTCTTCGAGACTTTTCCAGAGTCTAGTAGGACTCTTCCCTATAGGGGGCAGGAAGCTCTAACATAGTTTATAGTTAGTATAAAAGATGTATAACGGTAACATCTTAGGTCTCTAGGTCTAGTCGACCGGGAAAAAATTACCTCCGGGGAGTACGGCACGTTCTGAGAATTCACAGATACAGTAATGCTCTGGTACACTTCCATCAGGACGACATGGCTTGAGCCCAAAAAACGGATTTTGAGCGAAGCGAAAAATCTATTTTTGGGTGAGATGGCCACGTCGTCCTGATGGACCCGCCCTTGCCTTTCTAAGAAAGGGCTGTAGGACCCCTCCCTACATACAGTATTTTTGGGCTCAAGCCATGGCGTCCTGATGGAAGGTTCCTTTTTGGTAGCTTCCTTGGGTAATCACTACTAGGATTTTCCCAGAGAATTAAACCACAGGTTATCACAGAATTCTAACTTCTGGAGCGAGTATCTTAAGGGTTTCCCCTTAAGACATCGTGTATCAACAGGGGACACGCATGTATAGACGTGCCACATAGCTATCTGCACCCCATACCGAGTTAACTCTTCAATATGGCGGACAGGGAGTGGCTGAGAGCTGAGCCGCAGCCAATCTAGATGTGGCGATATCGGTACTCGCGATGTAAACAGACGGACGCCATTGCTTTTGATGACGTCACGTCCATCCTCATTCCTTTGCTAGTAGCTCGCTCGCTTGGACGTATTTTTCCCTTTGTGCGACTTTATCTGCTTGCATCCTCGCCATGTCTCAACCTTCAGCTTCACCTTCTTCTGGAAAGTTGAGTACAAAGGTTTAAGTATTGTTTAAATAAGCTCTGACCTTAAAGTAAATCTTACTTTTCGAGATATTTGCATATTTGTGGCAGAGCTTTGCCAGACCGGTCAGCGCCATTTTATGACGCTGCTGTTGCTTGCATGCCTTATTTAGTTAGCCGCAACAGCCTTACCGGTATATAAATCACTAATCAGCGCTATTAGTTATTTAGTCTTCATAGCTAGGAACTTTATATCGTGTTTTTGACGCATTAGTTAGGGTCTTCGCTGACCCCATACCAGTAGGCTTTGATTAGCCCCTAGGCCAGTGAGACTATACCAGTGTTAATGCATGATATTTCAGTGATCCTAGTGTTAGTTATGAAGATTTTGGCATTATTCTACAATACCGTTGACAGTGATGCAAGTGTTTTTCGCCTTCAGGGACCATATAGGGGGTAGGTTATCTTGAGTGCCTTGCTAACCTAACCTTATGATAGGACCCCTATATGATCTCTTCATCCCTAGCCCTAGGGCTTCCCTCTGGTATCTTGTACCCTATTACATGTGATAGGACAAGACTCCTCAGAGTACTGTATCGCCTCCCCACCTAAGGGAATGACCCCTCCTTTAGTGTTGCGGACCTTAAAGGTAGGATCACCTCCTTTAAGCTGAATCGGTCCTTGACCTTTTCCTGGCGATACGTCTTCTCCCTTCCTTGATTAGGGTCTAACAACCCTAATCCAGGTTAGGTTGGGAGGGCTGGTTTATGTACCTTGCTGAAATATACGCGTGCTCCGTTTTTCAGTTGGTCCACCTACTATAGGTTAGGGTGAGCATCTCCCTTCCTAGGTGGCCGCTCTGGTGCATAACCCATCCTTTCTTATAAGAAGACCCTTTCCCCCCCCCCAACCTATCTCTTGCCTAGCCTAACCTACCAGTAGGTTAGGCTTCATATGTCCCCTGTCCTACACCCCACCCTAGGCTGGAGTGCTGGACCCTGTGGTGCTCCCAGTGTTGTCCGCTCTGATACATAGACCCTCCATAGTGCTATGGAGTCAGTTATCATTTGGTCGACATGAAGAGTCTCCACCCCTTCTTTGGGTACACCCTGTCCTCTCTTGGACTGCCTTAGCCCCCGGCCATTGCGGCCCCTGCTTTGGATGATAGATTCACCTCTATCATGGTGGTACCTTTTCCAGAGGTGTCTTGACTAGGCTAGTACAGCCTTGCCATCCCACCTCCATCTTTGGTGCTTGTCCCTTGCCGCCTCTACCCCGGCATTACCGCCGCTACGGGTGACTTCCTTATCCTTGCCGCCTTCCCCCGAGTGCCGGGGGATCGCCGCCGGCCGCCGGCTTACCGCCGTGGCCTCTCCATTCCCTCATAGCCTCGGCACACTGCCGACCCCTCCCGGAGTGCCGGCACTAGCAGCCGGCCCCCGGCCCCGGCTATGCTCCTTTATCCTTACCCCTGTCACCCTCCGACTGCCTCCGGCTGCCGGAACCGCCGCTCCTTTGACCATAGAATGATCATTCTTGAATGCCAGAAACTCTGCTCGAGCGGCTTCCGGCGTGCCGGGGGTATGCCGGACCCGTCCGGAGGCGGCAAGATGCCTTGCACCCCTTCTCTCAGCTATCTTTACTAGGGATAGCTCCTAAAAACCGCACCTAGACGGCTTGTTAACGCAGACAAACTGGTACGGAATCGTACATTTTGTTCAGTTTTCACTCTGTCTTCTTGCGTGTTTCATCTTTCCAGCACGCTACGTGTAATTGGCACGTCTGGTTGCCAGAACCTTACTAGGATCTCATGATCCCCAGACTTTCTTGATAAGATTTCAAGCCTAGTCTATAATATGGTTATTCTAGATGGAATTCCCATTATCAAGACACCTTCCATGGAGGCCTACGGCCACCTGGGACTGTCCGATGCTACGGCAACCAGCCGGGCGGGTTACACGAGGCATGCGTCTGTCTCCTTTCACCCACCCTTCTGTGCATCACAATTAATTTAAGTTAATATTAACTGGTTAATAATTAACTTTATATACGAGCCATATTATGACTCTACAATACTCATCGTCTCTTTCCTTTACAGGAGGAGTACGTCATGTGTGACCACGACTTCTGCGCGGTCCGTCGGCCACACTTCTATGGACACACGGCGTGTAGGACACACGCCCCTTGTGCTCACAAGAGAGGGGATCTCAAGTACTAGGGCCCCACCACCTGTTCGGTCTGCCAAGAATGCTTACAGAAAGCATTCCATGATTCTCCCTCAACGGAGATTCGGGACACTGCTCGGGACAACCTACGCAAGTGGGTACGTGGCTTTCAGAAGAACGCCACTGGACCATACCTAGCCACAGAAGAAATGAGGTCTTTGCTGTTCCCAAAGGCCTCTCCAGACTCAGTGGTCCCAGTCGAACAGATCCCCGTAGTCCAGATTATAGTGGAACCTGATGTTGTCATGGCTCAGTCCATGAATGATTATCACCTGGATTCAGAACATGATGAACGTATGTCAGAGATCTAGGAGGACACCGAGAAAACCCTTATGGCCCAGGGTGAAGGGGAGGATGATGAAGAAGAGGACCGGGTAGTGTATACCGAGTCCGATAAGGAGGATGCCCCTCCCTCCATCCCCTCTCCTACTCCTACACCGACGAAAGTGTCTCTCCCGTCTACGTCCTCCACCACGACTCCTCTACCTACGGCACAGGATATGATTCGGCTCATTGAATCCGTGATGGAGCAGAAGCTCCAAGAAACTCACCAGATCATTCGGTCGTTGGGAGGTTCCAAGGAATCTCGAAAAATCTCCATCAAGGACCTCCCCGCATGCTCGAGCGACAACCCGTGGCGATTCGCCGAGCATATGATCATCGCTGACGACAAGATCTTCGTCAGCGATAAGATCGGTTCCATACCCCTGGAAGAGGTGGAGTTCTTCCCCCGCTTTGAGGCGTATCCGGACTGTTACGTCCGTCTACGTTCAGAACCATCTTCAAAGGAAGAGACCGAACCTGAGAAAATAGTGTTCGATCTCTCGAAGGCCCAGGCTATGCTTGCCAAAGCGCTTAAGAGCAGAGGCTTTACCTGCTCTGGACTTCCGGCTCTGAGCAAGAGGTACCCCACCTACGTTGCGCCCGATGAAGTGATGATACCCTTCACGGAAAAGGCCTTCGCTGCCTGCTTTAAGGCTGTAGAAGAAGGGAAATCCTGCCCTGCATTGGAGGAATGCAGGCCTTTCTCCGCAGTCACCCCGCCCGACACTAAACACTGGAAGGATGTGCAACACACCTTCGTGGTGGGCAAACTAGATCCTGACGTTGCTGGACGTCAGTTTAATGAGGACCTCCCCAAGCTAAATGATCACCTCCTTCGTAGGGAACAGGAAACGAAGGAGAGGCTGGCAGCATCTCTCACTCTCCAGGTCCAGATGGACGTAATGGCTGGCGACACCAGAGTCCCTGACCATTACATGGTCCTCGCCAAATCTCATATGGCAACCTTAGTCAAGGATCTGTACCACTTCATGCGAGCTCGTAGAGCCAGCAGAGAACTCATGTCCTCCAGTGCCACTGTCAGACACGAACCCCGGAAACTGATTTCCTCCAACATCTGGGGCAAGTACCTCTTCCCGTCTGATCTAGTGAAAGAGATCACAGACAAGGCCGCATCTGAGAACAGGAACCTTCTCAACAAATGGGGCATGTCTAGGAAGAGACAGCTCTCTCAGGATGACGGTCCTCAGCCTAAGAGGAAGCAGTCGAAGCATAGACCCCAGCAACGTCAGCACAGACGTCAGTTTCCGGCACCCGCTACTCCCCAAGTGGCCGCTCAGCCGCCACAGACCTTTCAGTTGGTCCCACAGCCGGTTTTGTCCTCATCACCGGCCTTCAACCCCGCCTTCGAGCAGCACTCCACTACCTTTCGTCCCAAAGGTAGAAGATCAGGCAGGGGTTCCGGCAGAGATTCCTCTCGCCGGCCCTCCAGAGGCAGAGGAGGACAGGGAGCTAGCGGCCGAGGCAGCAGTCCTCGGGACCCCAGAAGCAATGAAGTGCTTCCGGTGGGAGGAAGACTCCGCCACTTCCAGGATCGTTGGACCTTCGACTCCTGGGCACACAGCATCATCAAGAAAGGTCTGGGCTGGAGATGGGCGTAACCGCCCCAACCTTCCAGCAATTCCAACGTTCAACCCCCCTCCTGGAAGAATATGTGCTAGACCTCTTGAACAAGAAGGTGATAAGAAGGGTGAAGTCCACAAGGTTCCAAGGGAGACTGTTTTGTGTCCCCAAGAAAGACTCAGACAGACTCAGAGTCATTCTGGACTTATCCCCCTCAACGTATTCATATCGAACAACAAGTTCAAGATGCTGACTCTTCGACAGATCAGAACCCTCCTGCCTCGAGGGTCTTTCACGGTCTCGATAGACCTGGCGGACGCATACTGGCACATACCAATGAACCATCACGCTTCCTCCTACCTAGGATTCCGACTCCAACGGAAAAGCTATGCCTTCCGGGCCATGCCCTTCGGACTCAACGTGGCCCCTCGGATATTCACAAAGCTAGCGGACGCAGTAGTACAACAGCTCCGCATCCGAAACGTCCAGGTGATGGCCTACCTTGACGACTGGCTAGTGTGGGCGCCCTCGCCCGAGGATTGTATAGAATCCTGCAGAAAAAGTTACCCAGTTTCTCGAACACCTGGGATTCCAGATAAACGCGAAAAAGTCTCGCCTATCTCCAGCTCAGAAGTTCCAATGGTTAGGCATCCACTGGAATCTTCAGTCACACCGCCTTTCCATTCCAGCAAAGAAAAGGAAGGAAATAGCAGGGTCTGTCAAGCGACTGTTAAAATCCAAACGGATCTTAAGACGCCAGCAGGATCAAGTTCTAGGCTCTCTACAGTTCGCCTCGATCACAAACCCAGTGCTTCGTGCACAGCTAAAGGATGCAGCGGGAGTCTGGAGACGTTCTGCATCCATCGCTCGAAGAGACCTCAAGAGACGGCTCCCAAGCAGACTTCGACTTCTTCTCAAGCCGTGGTCAGAAGCGAGGGCCCTAAAAAGGTCCCTTCCTCTCCAACACCCACCTTCATCTCTCAACATCCATACGGACGCTTCGTTGGAGGGTTGGGAAAGGTCACTCCCACCAAAAACAGGCTCAAGGCACTTGGTCTCCCCTATTCAAGACGTTTCGCATCAACATCTTGGAGGCCATGGCGGTTCTTCTGACGCTGAAGAAACTTTCCCCGCCCCCGTCGATACACATTCGCCTGACCCTGGACAGCTCTGTGGTAGTGTGTTGTCTCAATCGCCAGGGCTCAAGATCGCCCAAGATAAATCAGGTGCTCCTGACAATCTTCCGTCTGGCAGAAAGGAAGAAATGGCACCTGTCTGCAGTTCACCTACAAGGATTCCGCAATGTGACAGCGGACGCTCTATCTCGGACAAACCCGATAGAGTCGGAATGGTCTCTAGACGCAAGATCATTCGCCTTCATCTCTCACCGAGTCCCAGAACTCCAGATCGACCTCTTCGCGACGAGCGACAACCATCAACTTCCTCGATATGCCGTACGGGGACCCCAAAGCGGAAGCGGTGGACGCCATGACCTTGGATTGGAACAGATGGGCCAAGATTTTCCTGTTCCCTCCCACATATCTTCTGCTGAAGGTCCTCTCCAAATTGAGAACCTTCAAAGGGACAGCAGCTCTAGTGGCTCCCAAGTGGCCCGGCAGCAACTGGTACCCCTTGATCCTGGAGATGCAGCCAACGCTGATCCCCCTCCTGGACCCAGTTCTCTCCCAGCAAATACAGAAGTCGACTGTCTTCGCTTCATCATCGAAAATCAAGGACCTTCATCTCATGATTTTCTCACCCTAGCCGCTAAGAAAAGGTTTGGGATTTCGAAGAAGAGTCTAGACTTCCTTGAGGAATACAAGACCGAATCCACGAGAAGGCAATGATTCATGCCCTCTTAAGGACCTGACTCAGAAAGTTATATTTCTCTTCGCTCTAGCTTCGGGAGCCCGAGTCAGCGAAATAGTGGCACTATCTAGAGAAGAGGGACCTATCGTTTTCAACGATTCAGGAGACCTCTCCCTCTTCCCTGATCCGACGTTTCTCGCAAAGAACGAATTACCTACCAAACGGTGGGGCCCGTGGAGGATATGCCCCTTGAAGGAAGATGCCTCTCTATGTCCAGTAGAGAGCCTTAAGGTCTATCTTCATAGAACTTCAATCTTTGGTGGAGGCCAACTCTTCAAAGGAGAAACATCGGGCAGCGACCTGTCACTGAAACAACTGAGAGCAAAAATCACCTACTTCATTCGCAGAGCGGATCCAGACAGTACACCCGCTGGTCATGATCCTAAGAAAGTCGCTTCGTCTCTGAATTTCTTTCAGAGTATGGATTTCGAAAGCCTCAAGAACTATACAGGCTGGAAATCCTCGCGTGTTTTCCTTAAACATTATGCGAAACAAGTGCACGAAGTGAAACATCTTGTGGTAGCCGCAGGTAGTGTTATGAAACCTGCTCTGAACTCTGATTAGAACAGTGAGTTATTAGGGACTCTAACTCGTCGGGTGCCTATGTTGACCCTCAAGTGATACGTAGTGAAGCAGAAACCACCTTGTGTTTTCTTTAACTGTTCTTACCTCAGGTGAAATGTCATAGTAGATTACCACATGAGTGCTACATGCCACGTGCATGACGTGTGTTACATAAAGACTAAGTTCCGTAGAACGAGTGCCTACTAATACTTGATTCTTCCCTTTCAGACTCAAGAGCACGCCTTTATGACTATGTACATTTTTATCAATGTAAATGGTTTTTACTATTTATTGCATGACATGTATTGATTTACCTGCAATTATATAATAAAATGTCTATTTTATTACTTGTGCGTCTCCCTTGCTCCTTTCTTACTATGAAATATACTAATTGTCATAGTTTTATTACCCTTTATTCTTGGTTAAGGAAAATGCCAGGAGTTACTCCGGGCATTTATTTATATAGAGCAAGTAAGTTTCCTTAGCGAATACTTACTCCATTATGAAGATGAGTCAACTCCATGCACGAAGTGTACAACCACCACTTCTTCAAGTTTGTTTCGACGCGAATACCAAATCGCTCTGACTTATCTTATGGATCTCATTGTTCCTTCAGCCTATATGAATAGCCTTCCCATGACCACTTTGATCTCAGCATAGCCCGTGGGGACTTCCATGCCAGGGGGGCAGGAAGGCAACTGCCTCACGATTGCTCTAGTATAGACCACTATGCTTTCGGATCAATGTTTTAGCACTCACTTATAAAGGGGAAAAAGCCTACCACGATACACTAATTCTCTGGTACTCTTCCATCAGGACGCCATGGCTTGAGCCCAAAAAACGGATTTTGAGCGAAGCGAAAAATCTATTTTTGGGTGAGATAGCCATGGCGTCCTGATGGACCCACCCTGTCTGTTATCAGGTCCCGCCCTGCGCCGCTGTATCATGGTGATGAGCGAGCTCCAGACTTTCAGAATGAGGATGGACGTGACGTCATCAAAAGGAATGGCGTCCGTCTGTTTACATCGCGAGTACCGATATCGCCACATCTAGATTGGCTGCGGCTCAGCTCCCAGCCACTCCCTGTCCGCCATATTGAAGAGTTAACTCGGTATGGGGTGCAGATAGCTATATGGCACGTCTATACATGCGTGTCCCCTGTTGATACACGATGTCTTAAGGGGAAACCCTTAAGATACTCGCTCCAGAAGTTAGAATTCTGTGATAACCTGTGGTTTAATTCTCTGGGAAAATCCTAGTAGTGATTACCCAAGGAAGCTACCAAAAAGGAACCTTCCATCAGGACGCCATGGCTATCTCACCCAAAAATAGATTTTTCGCTTCGCTCAAAATCCGTTCTGTAGCACCTCGTGTACGCTACAAGGAATACAGATGGTGCCAGGATTGGCGCCAGGCACGCATACGAATCGGAGGATAGGGATGCCTTTTTTTGCTTTAATAAATTTTAGCTATTTAGCATTACATAGGATTTCCTTTCGTGCTTAGTATTATTTGGCGAAGTATTCGCCATTCTGGCCGACGCTAGGCCATGTAGCCTAGTCGTTTGGTCCTAGTACCTCATGCATGATTATGGTTTTTCCGAGTGTAATTAAAATTTTATTGAAGCTTTAGGCTATATTTTATACATTTTAGACTGTGTGGAATATTTCCAAGATAGTATACGAGTGAGTTTCGGTGATTTAGGCAATCGATTCTCTTGGTGCCTAGGCTAGTTGCTTATGGAGCCTTAGTATACTTTATCATACTCCCCGGTTGCTTTCTTTTCTTCGGAGAAGGTATGCAATCCCTTTCCCTCTGTTTAAGCCTTGGGCTTATCCCTAAGTGGTTTTTTCCGAATTTATTTTCGATAAAACTATACTAGGGTGTTACTGTACCTTCCTGTTCCTGTAGTATGGTTCAAGAGGGACAGAACAACAGAGTTTTTTAGTCTGAGTCTGTGTTGTCTGGCTTGGGGCTGAGTCCCCCTCGCTGACCTAACACAGACAAAGGGAGCTTAGCTCCCTTAGGTCACTACCGAAGGTTTCTGTGGATATGATTCCTTCTTTTGTGATCTACCAAACTAGTCCTTGTTGCTGTTCTCGGGGGAGGATAAGTTCTTTCCTTGGGAGTATCAACGCCTTCCTTGCTTTGGTGCTCTGGGAGCTGGCAAGTATTGCTGGCCTTCCCCCTTAGATCTCCCTTAGACTAAGATAAGTTTCTTGGCTGCGGGTGATCTGTCACTAAAGCAAGGTTGGCAGGACCCTCTTGTCCCTTCCCCCTCTTTCTTCGTAATGGCCGAGCCATTACTGTACTGTACATCGTTCTACATCTGGACCTAGTATAGGTTAGGATGTGGAATTGACTCAGCCCCTTGCTTTAGTGACAGATCACCCGCAGCCAAGAAACTTATCTTAGTCTAAGGGAGATCTAAGGGGGAAGGCCAGCAATACTTGCCAGCTCCCAGAGCACCAAAGCAAGGAAGGCGTTGATACTCCCAAGGAAAGAACTTATCCTCCCCCGAGAACAGCAACAAGGACTAGTCTGGTAGATCACAAAAGAAGGAATCATATCCACAGAAACCTTCGGTAGTGACCTAAGGGAGCTAAGCTCCCTTTGTCTGTGTTAGGTCAGCGAGGGGGACTCAGCCCCAAGCCAGACAACACAGACTCAGACTAAAAAACTCTGTTGTTCTGTCCCTCTTGAACCATACTACAGGAACAGGAAGGTACAGTAACACCCTAGTATAGTTTTATCGAAAATAAATTCGGAAAAAACCACTTAGGGATAAGCCCAAGGCTTAAACAGAGGGAAAGGGATTGCATACCTTCTCCGAAGAAAAGAAAGCAACCGGGGAGTATGATAAAGTATACTAAGGCTCCATAAGCAACTAGCCTAGGCACCAAGAGAATCGATTGCCTAAATCACCGAAACTCACTCGTATACTATCTTGGAAATATTCCACACAGTCTAAAATGTATAAAATATAGCCTAAAGCTTCAATAAAATTTTAATTACACTCGGAAAAACCATAATCATGCATGAGGTACTAGGACCAAACGAGTGCTGCCCGGACCTCTCTTGGTCCCTCATCCATGCCTGCCTGTAGAGCCAGACGGCATTGGTCAGGAAGCCTGAATTAGTTTCTCCCGTTCCTTATATGCACTCTTTTGGTTGCCGGGCTTGGAGGTTGTGTACACTCTTATCCCGATATCCATTCTATTTTTCTTCTAGTGCTGTACCTGACCCGGCTGCCGGCCTATGAGGCCGGCTGCCGGCTATTGAGGCCGGCAGCCGGGCAGGTGTAGTCCTCTGGTTCTTTTGCTGCTGGCTGGCATCGGTCTTGTACCTTTGCCGGCCGGCTTATGTCAGCCCTTTTCTGCCGGTCACCAAGAGTGTGGCCGGCAGCTGGGTACTACCTTGTGTAGTTGCTGCAACATTGGCTGTTACCGGCCGGCAGTTGCTGCCGACCGGCACAGGCATTTGAACCAGAGTGCTGCCGCCCTATAGCTGTTAAGTAGTATACTTTAAAGCTAGTTGTGGTGTGTGCCGGCCGGCAAAAGCAGGCCGGCACACATCCCCCTATACTGTACTAGTATTCTTCAGTATAACATATACAGTAAGAAGAAAACTATGGTAAGGGTTTTGGTACAGCACTGTGTCTTCTAACACTATTGTGTTTTCTTGCACATCCCTTTGCTGTTGCCCTCAGATAGGAAGCTGAGTTCTTTCCTGTCTATTATCCAGGATTTTAAAATCATTGCTTAGGTGTGAGCTCCACCTGTTTCCTCTGGAAACCTTGCATTGGTTACTCTAGAAGAGATAAACCATTTTGATTTTATTATCTGGAAGGCTGCAACAATAGGTTGTGAGGGAAACACAAGTGTGTGTCTTTCCTTAATGAATTGTTATGCTATACTATGCATATCCAGTGATACATAGTTCACTTGATACTCATGGAAATTTCTTCTCTTTACAGGAGCACCCTCCGAAGTGCGGAAATGTTTTCTGCAACGTCCGCAGCAAGAACCTCTGCAGACATGAGTGTTGTAGGAGACATGCAGCATGCGCTGTCTACAAGGATGATCTCCAGTATTGGGACCCTCAGGTATGTACTGTATGCACTAACCTGATTACTGAGGCTTTTGATTGCCCTAGAACGGCGGAATCAAGGGATATAGCAAGGGAGAAGCTTCGTACTTGGGTAAGGGGCTTCAAGAAGAACACCTCTGGCCCTTATCTTCCAAGTGAGAAGATGAGGGCGTATCTTTTTCCCCAGGCATCAGCTGAGGCAGTGTTCCCCAGCCTCAAGAGGAGATCCCTCAAGATCAAGTCCAGGTGGACGTGGAAGTCGCAGTCGCGATGCAAGACATCCAGTTAGATGACAGGATGTCTGACCTGGACGAACGTTTGGAACAAGACCTCCTGGCAGAAGGTCAGGATGAAGTTCAAACCCCAGATGTCGTAGAGGATGAGGTCGACGAGGTGTCGGCTACTCCGGTTCAGATTCCGGAGCCTATCCCCTCAACATCGGCCGGTCTCCCAGTAGAACTGGGACAGGCCCTCTCTTCGATTGTTGGAATGATCCAACAAATGCAGAAGGAGAATCAGGAGAAGGCGGCTGCTATGGAACTGCGTATGCAGTCCCTGGCAGAATCACGTGGGCCCCGGAAAAGGCTCAATGCGAAGGACCTTCCATTATGCTCAGATGCTAACCCATGGAGGTATGCTGAGCACATGCCGATGACGACTGGAAAGATCGTCATCTCGGATAAGCTGGGTTCAGTTCCCCTAGAGGATGTGGAATTCTGGCCTAGCAAGGCATCATATCCGGACTGCTATGTCCGGCTGAGAAAAGAACCAGCTTCAAGGGAGGAGACAGAGCCGAAGGAAGTCATAATTATGGACCACGCTAAGGCTCAAGCCCTACTTTCATCCTCGATGAAAGAGAGGGGCTTCTCTAACTCGAAGGTAGCTGCATTGAGCAAGAAGCTCCCTTCTTTTGTGTCCTCTCCTGCTAGAGCCTTCCCCTTTTTACAGAAAGGGTTTGCGGCTGTCCTAAAGGCAGTCGAGGCCGGCAAGCCTTGCCCCTCCCTGGAGGAGTGTAAACCCTTGTCGCTGACCCTGCCTATGGACCACAAAGACTGGAAGGATGTCCATCTGACATTCTCAGTGGGAAAGTTGGAGGCTGATATTGCCGGAAGGCAATTTGGCGAGGACCTCCCCAAGCTGTCCGACTCTCTTTTACGAAGAGAGTTCGAGACAAAAGAAAGATTGGCTGCCTCAATGTCTAATCAGACTACTCTTGAGACGATGGCAAGTGACCCCAAGGTCCATGAAATGTTCATGGTAGTGGCTAAGTCTCACCTAGCCACAGTGACGAAGGACCTTTATAGCTTCGTCAAGGCAAGGAGAGCTTGCAGGGAGTTCGTGTTCACCGGGGCTACGGTGAGACACGAGCCAAGGAAGTTAATCTCCTACAACATTTGGGGAAAAGACCTTTTCCCTACCGATGTGGTCAAGGAAGTTGTTGATAAGGCCACCGTGGAGAATAGAAACCTTCTCCAGAAGTGGGGCCTGGCTATCAAAAGAAAATCTTCCCCGGATGAGAGTCCTCAACCAAAGAGGAAGAATATGAGGACTAGGCTACCGTCTCGGCCAGCCAAGCCTTTTAGACAGCAACAGCAACTGCAATTGCCATTGCCTCCAGTGCCCCAGATGGTGGCACAAACCCGGACTACTTTTCAGTGGGTACCCCAGGCTGTGCCAGGTCAGTCAACCACATTCACCCCAACGTTCGAAGGACAGTCTTCTTCCTTTCGTGCAAAACCTAGAGGAGCAGCCAGAGGCTCGTCTAGGCGCCCCTCAAGGGGAAGGGGATTCAGAGGTGGTCTTGGTCAGGGAGGCAAGACCTCAGGACGGCAGTCCAAGTGAAACGATACCGGTAGGAGGGAGACTGATGAAATTTTGGGATCGCTGGACCTTCGATTCCTGGGCCCAAAGCCTACTCAAGAATGGACTGGGCGGGAGCTGGTACAGCACTCCACCCCCGTGCCTTCGGTTTTTCCAACACTCCACCCCTGTTCTGGAGGAGTACGTTCAAGAACTGTTGGAGAAAAAGGTGATCAGAAAGGTGAAGTCCATCAAATTCCAAGGGAGGCTGTTTTGTGTTCCCAAGAAAGACTCGGAAAAGCTCAGAGTCATTCTGGACTTGTCGCCACTCAACAAGTTCATAGTGAATTGCAAATTCAAGATGCTAACACTGCAACACATAAGGACCTTACTGCCCAAGAGGGCATACTCAGTCTCTATAGACTTGTCAGACGCCTATTGGCACATTCCAATCAGCCGTCGACTCTCCCCCTACCTAGGGTTCAGGCTACAACGGAGACTATACGCCTTCAGAGCCATGCCATTCGGGCTAAACATAGCCCCAAGGATTTTCACGAAGCTTGCGAGCGCAGCTCTCAAACAATTACGCCTAAAGGGAATTCAGGTAGTAGCCTACATGGATGACTGGCTGGTGTGGGCAGCATCCGAGACCGAATGCTTGCAAGCTTCCAGTCAGGTGATCCAGTTCCTAGAGTACCTAGGCTTCAAGATCAACAGAAAAAAGTCTCGACTTTCTCCATCCCAAAAGTTCCAGTGGCTGGGAATCCACTGGGACCTTTTGTCACACAGTTTCTCCATCCAGACGAAAAAAAAGGAAGGAGATAGCGGGCTCTGTCAAGAGACTTCTAGATTCCGAAAGGATATCAAGACGCGAACAGGAGAGGGTACTAGGCTCTCTCCAGTTTGCTTCATTGACAGACCCAGTGCTAAGAGCACAGCTAAAGGATGCAACCGGAGTTTGGAGAAGGTATGCATCAAACGCGCGAAGAGATCTGAGAAGACCAGTGCCGCCTCGGCTACGTACTCTTCTCAGGCCTTGGTCCCAAGCCAGACATCTAAAGAAGTCGGTTCTTCTTCAGCCACCTCCCCCGTCGATGACGATTCACTCAGACGCCTCAAAGGAGGGATGGGGAGGTCACTCTCATCGGAAAAAAGTCCAGGGGACTTGGTCCAAGCTATTCAGGACCTTTCATATAAACTTTCTAGAACCTATGGCAGTGCTCCTTACCTTAAAAAAAGTCTCCCCGCATCACTCGATCCACATAAGATTGGTGATGGACAGCGAGGTGGTTGTGAGATGCTTGAATCGACAAGGGTCGAGGTCACCACCTGTCAACCAGGTGATGTTAGCCATTTTCCGATTGGCGGAAAAGAAGAAGTGGTACCTGTCGGCAGTTCACCTTCAAGGAGTCCGCAATGTGACAGCGGACGCTCTATCCAGGTTCACACCGATAGAGTCGGAATGGTCCTTAGACGCAGGATCATTCTCCTTCATTCTGAATCAAGTCCCAGAACTGCAGATAGACCTCTTTGCGACGAAAGATAACAAGAAGTTGCCCCTGTACGTGTCCCGTACGAGGACCCCTTAGCGGAAGCAGTGGACGCGATGTCCCTCGACTGGAACAGATGGTCCAGGATTTATCTGTTCCCTCCTCACAACCTTCTGTTGAGGGTCCTCAACAAACTGAGATCCTTCAAGGGGGTAGCGGCAATAGTGGCCCACAAGTGGCCGAACAGTATGTGGTTCCCCTTGGCGTTGGAACTACAGATGAAGTTTGTGCCGCTACCACTTCCAGTTCTGACCCAGCGAGTCCAGAAGTCGACTGTCTGCGCTTCATTACAGAAAACCTGGACCCTGCAGCTCATGATTTTCTCGCCCTTGCGGTGAGAAAGCGTTTCGGGATTTCGAGAGCCAGCATAGACTTCCTAGAGGAATATAAGTGCAAATCGACTAGAAGGCAATATGAGTCATCTTGGATAAAATGGGTGGCCTTTGTAAAGGCAAAGATTCCGCAGGAGATCTCAACAGACTTCTGCTTATCTTTCTTCATCCACCTCCATGGCCAAGGGTTGGCAGCTAACACGATTTCAGTGTGTAAATCTACTTTGATGAGACCCATTTTATTTGCCTTCCAGATCGACCTAGGTAACGAGATCTTTAATAAAGTTCCGAAAGCCTGCGCTAGGCTCAGACCTTCAGCACCTCCAAAGCCCATCTCATGGTCTTTAGACAAAGTTCTTCATTTCGCCTCCCTATTGAGCAATGAAGAATGTGCGTTAAAGGATTTGACCCAAAAAGTTATTTTCCTATTTGCGCTTGCGTCCGGGGCCAGGGTTAGTGAGATCGTAGCCCTCTCGAGAGAGGCAGGTCGTGTTCAGTTCCTGGATGGGGGGGATCTGAACCTGTTTCCTGATCCTACGTTTCTCGCCAAGAATGAGTTACCCACCAACAGGTGGGGTCCCTGGAGAATCTGCCCTCTGAAAGAAGATGCATCTCTATATCCAGTAGAATGCCTAAAGGTCTATCTTCGTAGAACTTCAGACTTCAAAGCTGGTCAACTATTCAGGGGAGAAACATCAGGCTCAAATTTATCTCTGAATCAACTCAGAGCGAAAATCACATATTTTATTCGCAGAGCGGATCCTGACAGTACACCCGCAGGTCACGATCCGAGGAAAGTTGCCTCATCCCTAAATTTCTTTAATTGTATGGATTTTGAACATCTCCGTTCATACATGTGCTGAAAGTCTTCCAGGGTGTTCTTTCGCCACTATGCGAAGCAAGTAGAGGAACTTAAGAGATCTGTGGTAGCAGTGGGTCGTGTAGTTAACCCTACTGTTTAACTCTGCGAGGAACAGTGGTCTTAATTGGGACGATTAAGTCCAGGGTGAGTGTGTAGGTACATACTGTACTACAAACTAAATGAGGGCACCAAGTGCCTACATAGACTGTTCCTTCTTTCAAAGGTGAACCTAGCATAAGTACAGACATGTGTGCCGAGCGTTTCTAACGCTAATGTGATTGATTTGTAATACAGACGTTTATGACTTGATACCTTGGTATCTTATTAAAGTGGTGTTTTATGGTTTTTCTTTCAGATAAACAAGTTCTGTTTACTATCATACTTATGCTTAAAGTTTTGGGTTATCCTCTATATATATATATATATATATATATATATATATTTGTTGTTAACCTGTCTGTTTATTGTCTGTCAATAAACTTGTTCTTGAGAACATTGCGTCTCTTTTACCTGTGTCAATTTATTGGTATAATTGAGCATTTAATTCTATGTATCTTATCTGGGATAATTCTGATAGAATTGTTCTGTTATGCAAGCTATGTTGCATTGGTTTATGTAGTCCCCTAATGGGAAGACTCCGTCCCATAAAGGGACGAGGGCGGTTGAATTAGTTTCTTCCTATGCGGATATAAACCTTTGTCCAATACAAGTATTGTGCGGATTACTGGTCAATATATTGAAGCAGTGGTTCTATACAAACTATGCTTTACTTAATATAGGGCGAGACCACTATATTAGCTTGCCTGGTATTCATACATAGGTATATGTACTCTTCGAGACTTTTCCAGAGTCTAGTAGGACTCTTCCCTGTAGGGGGCAGGAAGCTCTAACATAGTTTATAGTTAGTATAAAAGATGTATAACGGTAACATCTTAGGTCTCTAGGTCTAGTCGACCGGGAAAAAATTACCTCCGGGGAGTACGGCACGTTCTGAGAATCCACAGATACAGTAATGCTCTGGTACACTTCCATCAGGACGACATGGCTTGAGCCCAAAAAACGGATTTTGAGCGAAGCGAAAAATCTATTTTTGGGTGAGATGGCCATGTCGTCCTGATGGACCCGCCCTTGCCTTTCTAAGAAAGGGCTGTAGGACCCCTCCCTACATACAGTATCTTTAGCACCTCGTGTACGCTACAAGGAATACAGATGGTGCCAGGATTGGCGCCAGGCACGCATACGAATCGGAGGATAGGGATGCCTTGGGAGCGGCTCCCCTTTTTCTTTCCCGAATTCGTATCTCGCCAATCACCTCCTACGAGACGAAATCTCTGTCCAGGATGTAGATTGCCATGTGGCGTGTCTAGAATACGTCCTCTGATATGTCGCGATATCCCTTTCACGAGGGATACTCGCTCCAGGAGTTAGAATTCTGGTACCTTAAGGTAAATTCTCTGGGAATATCGCCGTAGTTGTAATATACCCTAGGAAGCTACCCTATAGGAACTTCCATCAGGACGACATGGCCATCTCACCCAAAAATAGATTTTTCGCTTCGCTCAAAATCCGTTATATATATATATATATTTGTATATAAACATATATATATATATATATATATATACATATATATATAGTGTATTTATATATATATATATATATATATATATATGTATGTATTTATATGTATAGGGGTATAGATATCGATATTTGTGATGATTTTTTGGTTGAAGGAATATTAGGGGATGTAAAAGGGAGCTAGTAAAGGTGGACGAGCATATAAAACGGGGGATAAAAAGTATTTATCAAGATAGGTTGAAAAGGGCATATGACGCAGTGAAGGTTAGAGAAACTGGTAATTCAGAGTAGGAGTGGAACTTAGTGAAAGAAAATTTTTTTGGGATTGCAATTGATGTGTGTGGCAAGAAGTTTGTTGGAGGCAGCATGAGGAAGGGCAGTGAATGGTAGAATGGAGGAGTGAAGGTAAAATTGTAAGAGGAAAGGAGGTCTTTTGAAGAATGGCCGCAGATTAATAGTGTAGAGAAGTATTAAAGATATCGAGAGAAAAATGTGGAAGTAAAGCGCAAGGTAAATGAAGCAAAGAGGGCAGCTGACCAGAGATGGGGTCAGGGATTGGGTCATTCATATGAAGAGAATAAGAAGTTTTGGAAAGAAGTGAAGAGAGTAAGGAAGACTGGTTCAAGAATTTAAGAGACAGTGAAAGATGGAAATGGAAGGTTGCTAAAAGGGAAGAAGGCTGGGAAAAGTTAGGGGGAAAATTTTTTAAAGTTTACTGAATGTTGAGGATAATAGGGAGGCAGATATAATTGCTGTTGAAGGTGTTGAGGTGCCGGTGATATGGGGATGAGAATAAAAGAAAGATTACAAAAGAGGAAGTGAGGAAAGCACTTGATGAAACGAGAGTAGGAAAAGCACCTGGTATGGATATTGATATACTGTAGGGGGTGTGACTGTACTTGAATGGTTGGTGAGATTGTTTGATATGTGTTTTGTGTTGTCAATGGTACCAGTAGATTGGTTTTGTGCGTGTATTTTACCACTATACAAAGATAAGGAATATGTACATGAGTGTTTTAATTCAAGGGGTATTGGTTTTTTTAGTGTAGTAGGAAAAGTGTATGGTAGAGTACTGA
>NC_090740.1:97524116-97526616 GCF_036898095.1 Palaemon carinicauda | reverse complement strand
TATGTTGAAAATTATGTTTTCTTCAAATTCTATAAGTTTTAAGTTTAAAACACTTTTTTTTTTCCGTTAGGTAAATGAGTTATCTACCCATTTTCGATAATGTTACACTTAGGAGAGAGAGAGAGAGAGAGAGAGAGAGAGAGAGAGAGAGAGAGAGAGTTTTCCTTCGCCAGTTTATTCTAGTCATCTCTTTACCACTTTCATTGTACTTTCTCTCTTTTTCTCATCTCCATCACTAGTATCTCAACACCTGTAAGAGTAATTATATCTTACTCCTTATCATTTTATACATTCAGCAACTACTCAAAATATTCAGCATACTTTTTCTCGCCCCATCTTCTTACAACAACTTTTCAATTCCATCATTCAATTGTATGTGCATAACGTTCCAATATTCAAATGTGGGTTGGATGTTCATGCGTGTGGTAATTCTAGGAGGATTAGTTAGTTACTTAAGGTTGGAAAAGTGTTTGATAAAGACTTAATTAATAAGATTGAAGTTAAAAGGAGGATACAATCTTTGAGGTGCAAGTTACCAATAGAAGAAGTAGGGTATCGATAGAGTTGATAGGGATATTATATGGAAAGTGATGAGGTTATATGGATTTAGTGGAAGGTTGTTTCAAGTAATGATGAGCTTTTATACAAAAGCAATGAAGCGTATGTTAGGATACGGATTGAAATGAGTAAGTGGTTTCCAGTAAGAGTAGAGCTGATACAGCGATGTGTGATGGTTGTTCAATGTGTTTGTTGATGGAGCTCTAAGAAAGGGAAATGCTCGAGGATAGAATCTGATAGAACATAGTTATCCTGAGTGGAAAGCAAATCAGTTGTTTTTTTGTGGATGATACTGTATTGGTTGAAGGCTTGGAGGAGAAGCTGTGTCAATTGTGGGTAGTTTATGAGGTTGTGATGGGGAAGAAAGTTGCGAGGTAATGTGGATCAGAAGAGAGAGTAGTGTTATTTTGAATGCCATATCGCACAGAGTTACTTGAGGAAGTAGCTCAATTTATGTAATTAGGTTCGGTTATTGCTACAAATGGTGGACTGGAACCAAGTGTACACCAGAGAGTAAATGAATGATGTAACGTGTTCGGGGAAGGAAAGGGAGTTGTAAATAATAGAGGGTTGGGGATGAATATAAGGAGGGTTTTGCATGAGAAAGTTATTTTACCAATTATGATAAAATTATTGTAATTGTAGGGAATGAAATTGACGGAGAGACACAAATTGAATGTCTTTTAGATGAAGAGTCTGTGGAGTACGCCTAGGCTATCTCGATTTAATAGGGTTATGAAAGAAATATTGAAGACGAAAGCAGGTGTGAAAAATGAGTTAGCAGCTACAGTTGATACACATATGTTGAGGGGAGTTGGCCTGGGAGAAGAGATGTAAAATGGTCGTTTGGCGAAGGAGGGGATGAATACAAGAGTTAATGGGAAAAGTACAAGAGGAAAAGCAAATTCAGGGTGGATGATTCGTGTAAAGAAAGCCCTAGGTGGCAAGAGGATATATGTGAGAGAGCTAAAACTGCTTACTAGGAATAGAAATGAATGGGGAGAACATGTGACACAGTTTCGATAGGCCCTACCGCTACATTTGGTCTATATGTTGACCCACAGAGGTAGCCATAGTAGCAGAGTCATCATATGAAGCTTTATTGTGGTAGAAACTTGGGAGGGTGGGCTGTGGCATCATAGCAATACCAGATAAACTCAGCTCACTTCCTCTTCTGGCAGGGAGGAAAGGCGAGGAAAAAATCCTTTTTATTTCTTTTCGCTGTTGTGTACCTCTCAAGATTGTGGGAAGTACCTTGGTAGATAGATAGATATTTAGTATACATATAGTACATATAATCATGTTTTTAGTACATAATAATATATATGTAGATAAATATATACATAAATAGATAGATAGATACAAATTGCTTAACAATACCACAGACCAAAGGGGGAAATTATTTTACTGAATAGTAATTTCGCCAGGCATCAGTCAAAATAAAGGTACCAGTTGACTTCAAGCTATCAAGCGAGGTAAAGGTTTATACCCACTCTTCTCTACAGTAAAAATATACTTGTGCAGTTCAGATTTTGCAATTAGAATCGAAGCTATTTCATCTCCATCGTGGCAGTCGATTGGTAAGTTAGTATTAATAGGCTTTTTATGATGTTTTCAATAACACTTGTGATTTTAACGCAGTTCCTCTCTGATGCTATATCTCTATTACGGTTAATAAAAGCTATTTACTTGATAGATAAGAGAGGCCTAATTTCTGTGCTTTCCTGTCGTGTTGTTTAAAATATCAAGACTGGGGATTTTTATTTGTTTTTATTTTTCAGTTGAATGCTAATACTTTTTCATCTAATTATGCACCACGGTTAAGAACAGAGTATCTTTTTTTTTATTTTAGAATAAAGTAATATTTCTCTATAGTGTGATCAATCAAACATGAACTCAATATATATATATATATATATATAAATATATATATATATATATA
>NC_090740.1:97514116-97519116 GCF_036898095.1 Palaemon carinicauda | reverse complement strand
TTACTCTAGTAGAGATAAACCATTTTGATTTTATTATCTGGAAAGCTGCAACAATGGGTTGTGAGGGAAACACAAGTGTGTGTCTTTCCTTTATGAATTGTTATGCTATACTATGCATATCCAAGTGATACATAGTTCACTTGATACTCATGGAAATTTTTTCTCTTTACAGGAGGACCCTCCGAAGTGCGGAAATGTTTTCTGCAATGTCCGTAGCAGGAACTTCTGCGGACATGAGTGTTGTAGGAGACACGCAGCATGCGCTGTCTCCAAGGATGATCTCCAGTATTGGGACCCTCAGGTATGTACTGTATGCACTAACCTGATTACTGAGGCTTTTGATTCCCCTAGAACGGCGGAGTCAAGGGATATAGCTAGGGAAAAGCTCCGTACTTGGGTAAGGGGCTTCAAGAAGAACACCTCTGGCCCTTATCTTCCTAGTGAGAAGATGAGGGCGTATCTTTTTCCCCAGGCATCAGCTGAAGCAGTGATTCCCCAGCCTCAAGAGGAGATCCCCCAAGACCTAGTCCAGGTGGACGAGGAAGTCGCAGATGCGATGCAAGACATCCAGTTGTGTGACAGGATGTCTGAAGTGGACGAAGGTTTGGAAGAAGACCTCCTGGCAGAAGGTCAGGATCAAGTTCAAACCCCGGATGTCGCAGAGGATGGGGTCGACGAGGTGTCGGCTACTCCGGTTCAGATGCCGGAGCCCATCCCCTCAACATCCGCTGGTCTCCCAGTAGAACTGGGACAGGCCCTCTCTTCGATTGTTGGAATGATCCAACAAATGCAGAAGGAGAATCAAGAGAAGGCGGCTGCAATGGAACTGCGTATGCAGTCCCTAGCAGAATCACATGGGCCCCGGAAAAGGCTCAATGTGAAAGACCTTCCCATATGCTCAGATGCTAACCCATGGAGGTATGCTGAGCACATGCCAATGACGACTGGTAAGATCGTCATTTCGGATAAGCTGGGTTCAGTTCTCCTAGAGGAGGTAGAATTCTGGCCCAGCAAGGCATCATATCCGGACTGCTATGTCCGGCTGAGAAAAGAACCAGCTTCAAGGGAGGAGACAGAGCCGAAAGAGGTCATTATTATGGACCACGCTAAGGCTCAAGCCCTACTTTCATCCTCGATGAAAGAGAGGGGCTTCTCGAATTCGAAGGTAGCAGCATTGAGCAAGAAGCTCCCTTCTTTTGTGTCCTCTTCTGATAGAGCCTTCCCCTTTTTACAAAAAGGGTTTGCGGCTGTCCTAAAGGCAATCGAGGCCGGCAAGCCTTGCCCCTCCCTGGAGGAGTGTAAACCCTTGTCGCTGGCTCTGCCTATGGACCACAAGGACTGGAAGGATGTCCATCTGACATTCTCAGTGGGAAAGCTGGAGGCTGATATTGCCGGACGGCAATTCGGCGAGGACCTCCCCAAGTTGTCAGAATTTCTTTTACGAAGAGAGTTCGAGACAAAAGAAAGACTGGCTGCCTCAATGACTCATCAGACTACTCTTGAGACGATGGCAAGTGACCCTAAGGTCCATGAAATGTTCATGGTAGTGGCTAAGTCTCACCTAGCCACGGTGACGAAGGACCTTTATGGCTTCGTCAAGGCAAGGAGAGCTTGCAGGGAGTTCGTGTTCACCGGGGCTACGGTGAGACACGAGCCAAGGAAGTTAATATCCTCCAACATTTGGGTAAAAGACCTTTTCCCTACCGATGTGGTCAAAGAGGTTGTTGATAAGGCCGCCGTGGAGAATAGAAACCTTCTCCAGAAGTGGGGCCTGGCTATCAAAAGAAAATCTTCCCCGGATGAGGGTCCTCAACCAAAGAGGAAGAATATGAGGACTAGGCTACCGTCTCGACCAGCCAAGCCTTATAGACAGCAACAGCAACTGCAATTGCCTTTGCCTCCAGTGCCCCAGATGGTGGCACAAACCCCGACTACTTTTCAGTGGGTACCCCAGGCTGTGCCAGGTCAGTCAACCACATTCACCCCAACGTTCGAAGGACAGTCTTCTTCCTTTCGTGCAAAACCTAGAGGAGCAGCCAGAGGCTCGTCTAGGCGCCCCTCAAGGGGAAGGGGATTCAGAGGTGGTCGTGGTCAGGGAGGCAAGACCTCAGGACGGCAGTCCAAGTGAAACGATACCGGTAGGAGGGAGACTAATGAAATTTTGGGATCGCTGGACCTTCGATCCCTGGGCCCAAAGCCTACTCAAGAATGGACTGGGTTGGAGCTGGTACAGCACTCCACCCCCATGCCTTCGGTTTTTCCAACACTCCAACCCCATTTTGGAGGAGTACGTTCAAGAACTGTTGGAGAAAAATGTGATCCGAAAGGTGAAGTCCATCAAATTCCAAGGGAGGCTGTTTTGTGTTCCCAAGAAAGACTCGGAAAAGCTCAGAGTCATTCTGGACTTGTCACCACTCAACAAGTTCATAGTGAATTGCAAATTCAAGATGCTAACACTGCAACACATAAGGACCTTACTGCCCAAGAGGGCATACTCAGTCTCTATAGACTTGTCAGACGCCTATTGGCACATCCCAATCAGCCGTCGACTCTCCCCCTACCTAGGGTTCAGGCTACAACGGAACTGTACGCCTTCAGAGCCATGCCATTCGGGCTAAACATAGCCCCAAGGATTTTCACGAAGCTTGCGAGCACAGCTCTCAAACAATTACGCCTAAAGGGAATTCAGGTAGTAGCCTACCTGGACGACTGGCTGGTGTGGGCAGCATCCGAGACCGAATGCTTGCAAGCTTCCAGTCAGGTGATCCAGTTCCTAGAGTACCTAGGCTTCAAGATCAACAAGAAAAAGTCTCGACTTTCTCCATCCCAAAAGTTCCAGTGGCTGGGAATCCACTGGGACCTTTTGTCACACAGTTTCTCCATCCCAATGAAGAAAAGGAAGGAGATAGCGGGCTCTGTCAAGAGACTTCTAGATTCCAAAAGGATATCAAGACGCGAACAGGAGAGGGTACTAGGCTCTCTCCAGTTTGCGTCAGTGACAGACCCAGTGCTAAGAGCACAGCTAAAGGATGCAACCGGAGTTTGGAGAAGGTATGCATCAAACGCGCGAAGAGACCTGAGAAGACCAGTGCCGCCTCGGCTACGTACTCTTCTCAGACCTTGGTCCCAAGCCAGACATCTAAAGAAGTCGGTTCTTCTTCAGCCACCTCCCCCGTCGATGACGATTCACTCAGACGCCTCAAAGGAGGGATGGGGAGGTCACTCTCATCGGAAAAAAGTCCAGGGGACTTGGTCCAAGCTATTCAGGACCTTTCATATAAACTTTCTAGAAGCTATGGCAGTGCTCCTTACCTTAAAGAAAGTCTCCCCGCGTCACTCGATCCACATAAGATTGGTGACAGACAGCGAGGTGGTTGTGAGATGCTTGAATCGACAAGGGTCGAGGTCACCACCTCTCAACCAAGTGATGTTAGCCATTTTCCGATTGGCAGAAAAGAAGAAGTGGTACCTGTCGGCAGTTCACCTTCAAGGAGTCCGCAATGTGACAGCGGACGCTCTATCCAGGTTCACACCGATAGAGTCGGAATGGTCCTTAGACGCAGGATCATTTTCCTTCATTCTGAATCAAGTCCCAGAACTGCAAATAGACCTCTTTGCGACGAAAGACAACAAGAAGTTGCCCCTGTACGTGTCCCCGTACGAGGACCCCTTAGCGGAAGCAGTGGACGCAATGTCCCTCGACTGGAACAGATGGTCCAGGATTTATCTGTTCCCTCCTCACAACCTTCTGTTGAGGGTCCTCAACAAACTGAGATCCTTCAAGGGGGGGTAGCGGCAATAGTGGCCCACAAGTGGGTGAACAGTATGTGGTTCCCCTTGGCGTTGGAACTACAGATGAAGTTCGTGCCGCTACCACATCCAGTTCTGACCCAGCGAGTCCAGAAGTCGACTGTCTGCACTTCATTACAGAAAACCCAGACCCTGCAGCTCATGATTTTCTCGCCCTAGCGGTGAGAAAGCGTTTCGGGATTTCGAGAGCCAGCATAGACTTCCTAGAGGAATACAAGTGCAAATCGACTAGAAGGCAATATGAGTCATCTTGGAGAAAGTGGGTGGCCTTTGTAAAGGCAAAGAATCCGCAGGAGATCTCAACAGACTTCTGCTTATCTTTCTTCATCCACCTCCATGGCCAAGGATTGGCAGCTAACACGATTTCAGTGTGTAAATCGGCTTTGATGAGACCCATTTTATTTGCCTTCCAGATCGACCTAGGTAATGAGATCTTTAATAAAGTTCCGAAAGCCTGCGCTAGGCTCAGACCTTCAGCACCTACAAAGCCCATTTCATGGTCTTTAGACAAAGTTCTTAATTTCGCCTCCCTGTTGAGCAATGAAGAATGTGCGTTAAAGGATTTAACGCAAAAAGTTATTTTCCTATTTGCACTCGCGTCCGGGGCCAGGGTTAGTGAGATCGTAGCCCTCTCGAGAGAGGCAGGTCGTGTTCAGTTCCTGGATGGGGGGGAGCTGAACCTGTTTCCGGATCCTACGTTTCTCGCCAAGAATGAGTTACCCACCAACAGGTGGGGTCCCTGGAGAATCTGCCCTCTGAAAGAAGATGCATCTCTATATCCAGTAGAATGCCTAAAGGTCTATCTTCGTAGAACTTCAGACTTCAAGGGTAGTCAACTATTCAGGGGAGAAACATCAGGCTCAAATTTATCTCTGAATCAACTCAGAGCGAAAATGACATATTTTATTCGCAGAGCGGATCCTGACAGTACACCCGCAGGTCACGATCCGAGGAAAGTTGCCTCATCCCTAAATTTCTTTAATTGTATGGATTTTGAACATCTCCGTTCATACACGGGCTGGAAATCTTCCAGGGTGTTCTTTTGCCACTATGCGAAGCAAGTAGAGGAACTTAAGAGATCTGTGGTAGCAGTGGGTCGTGTAGTTAACCCTACTGTTTAACTCTGCGAGGAACAGTGGTCTTAATTGGGACGATTAAGTCCAGGGTGAGTGTGTAGGTACATACTGTAC
>NC_090740.1:97502896-97507896 GCF_036898095.1 Palaemon carinicauda | reverse complement strand
GCCAGGGTGGATAAACTACCCCACCGCCATTGCCCAGCCCATCATTGAGACACTCAAGCCCCTCTACTGCAGCAAAGTGCTGGACCATCAGAGGGGATATATATATATATATATATATATTTGTATATATACATGTTTATATATATATATATATATATATATATATATATATATTATATATACATATATATATCCAATCACCAATATTGTTTCATACATCATATGTTTTGTGTTGTTAATTATTCTTTCTAACCTCAATTAAAAAAAATTTAAAAGAAAGGAAAAATATGTCTAGCACCTCAACATTGGGAGAGGTTTTCGGAATATACCACCCCATCCCCACCTTCACCTTCCAAATTTCTGCCAAAATAAAGCTGGCTCCAAAAAAAATAAAAAGATGAAAAAATTGCGCATAGAATCGATATTCTGGCTAAATAATTAAATGCAATTCCCAATTCTGTATGCAATAAAGCTGTGCGAAAGGCTATTAGAAACGTCTTTGCCTGGCAATCTACTGAACTTCAGTTCGGGAATCACTCAAGCTCGATAATTCCCTATAGTGTTTGCCACCTCACCCTCCTTTTGAGCTAAGGCTGGGGAAGGGGTGGGTTTGGGGGAGATTATAATTCCATTTATGATGTCATAAGCAGCAATCCCCTGACCCTTCCTGTTCCTACTTGGGTGGAAAGGTGGCTTAGGCGCTGATTTTATGTGTATATGGTCATTCTTTAGGGCATTGTCCTATCAGGTCATTGTTACTGTCCCTTTTTTTTTTTTTGCCATTCATTTGGGACCTACAAACCTTTAAACTAGGTAGTGCCTGTTGCTAAAATTGCATCGAAAATATCTAATGTATAAGGATGAAAGTTATTCATTAGGAAAAAACGTATCTTGACTTACAACCTATTTGGATCCCTTATGGCCGTAACAGCTTATAATTTAGAAAAGTGTTGGAACTGCAAAATGATGATAATGGAGGAGTAAAAGTAGGTCAGGCAGTGAATAAAAACTCTTAGATACAATGTATGAGGAATAATTTTTTTTAATAGGAATTCATCAAAGAAGTTCCAACAACTAAACGCCATGTTATTGTCCCTGCCTTCGTAAAACAGGACTTTTCTCACCCCCAGGTCAGAGCAATTGTTGGAGCAGGGATGAAGTTTTTTTTTTTTTCTCGGATTTAGTTAATTACGATGTATAATAGCAGTGCAGAGATTAAAAGTAAAAAAGTCACATGGTGGGGGATGTTGGAGTCGTTGCTAATCAAGCATAAAGGGAAAACTTTTAAGAAGATTGCTAACTTGCTCTGGTGAGGAAAATCTTTGGGGATTTATCTTTGTATAATTAACAACTCTTCCCGTAGTAGATTTTTGTTTGTTTTTTCTTGATCAAAGTCCATCTTTGAAATAATAGGAGGTCACTTAACGTTTTATTTTTCATTATCGTTATTTAGAGTAATTATCGTTACTTATTAGGGTCAAACAAGCAACAACATATAATGACTTCAGTCATTCACGAAATTACTAATTACCAGATTCTTTAAGAGAACTCAAGACCCTTTCTCTACATTAGGAATTCATTGCGTTGTGTTGCAAAGATAAATGGTCATACTATATTCTATTGAACTTTTGCCCCAATTATTACTTACTTGGTTTCATATGAAGTTCTTACCGAGTTCGGATTGCTAGGCACGGGTGAACCACGATACCACATATAACTATTTGATTTTACCCAGTCACGGAATCCCACACACAGATATGCATATCCCTAGCGAATTATCCCATCCAAGGTAACTAAATATTATATGATACTCATCCAAACTTCGGTTGATCAATTCATCCACTTCATTAATTGCTGTGAAGGAACGGCATCGTTAATCAAAGTGAAATCCTTTTCATTCTGAGTAAGTCCACCGAAGAACACACTACAGGCGTTGACAAGTGACAGGCAGCAACTGTCCCGATTTACCTCTGCTGCCTCTGTCGTAAACATAATGCATTCGTTCTCTCTCCCAAAGTCATAACTTCCGCTTCATTCGCCCACGACAAAAGAAAACAACAAACGAACGAAACCAACTATTCAACGCAAACCGAACGAAACTATTCAAACAACCTACATCGCATTGTTAACCACTTATACAACTATTCACAAGACAATATTCCTTGGTAACAATGCTTATTACAATTAAATATAAACAAAACCTTCATTTGTACAGAAACCTGCACATTTCCACTTAACGAAATGTAATATAAAAGAACATTTTCCATATACAATATGAACATAGATATTCAATAACAATTGATTTCCCATGTCGTTATTGTAAGTAACGACAGTAATAATATAGTCCTGTATATTTATCATCATACATGTTTCGAATATCTACTTAGCATTTGAATATGTTAAAAATTAGGTTTTCTTCAAATTCTATAAGTTTTAAGTTTAAAACAGTCTTTTTTCCGTTAGGTAAATGATTTATCTACCCGTTTTCGATAATGTAACACTTAGGAGAGAGAGAGAGAGAGAGAGAGAGAGAGAGAGAGAGATAGTTTTCCTTCGCCAGTTTTTTCTAGTCCTCTCTTTACCACTTTTATTGTACTTTCTCTCTTTTTCTCATCTCCATCACTAGCATCTCAACACCTGTAATAGTAATTATATCTTACTCTTTATCATTTTATACATTCAGCAACTACTCAAAATATTCAGCACACCTTTTTCTCGCCTCATCTTCTTACAACAACTTTTCAATTCCATCTTTCAATTGTATGTGCATAATGTTCCAATATTCAAATGTGGGTTGGATGTTCATGCGTGTGGTAATTTTAGGACTATTAGTTTGTTACGTAAGGTTGGAAAAGTGCTTGATAAAGACTTAAATAATAAGATTGAAGTTAAAAGGAGGATGCAATCTTTGGAGTGCAGGCTACCTATATAAGAGGTAGGGTATGTATGGACCAGACTCTTGTATTTAGGAAGATATGAGAAGAATGTTTAGCGAAAGACAAGGTATATTTTGCATTTATGATAGAGTTGACAGGGAATTATTTGGAAAGTGATGAGGTTGTATGGATTCACTTACTTGTTTTGGGTTTAAATCCAACCCTCCACTGAGGTCGAGTGAACTACTTCTCGGGCGGGTCCATATTAATCATCTAACGAAACATTTTCATTATAACTTATACAATTCTTTGATTGGAACGTTGTTTCAAGTAGTGATGAGTTTTTATACATAAGCAATGAAGCGTGTGTTAGGATACGTAATGAAATGAGTGAGTGGTTTCCAGTAAGAGTAGAGCTGATACAGCCATGTGTGATGGTTGTTCAATGTGTTTGTTGATGGAGCTCTAAGAAAGGGAAATGCTCGAGGATAGAATCTGATAGATGATAGTTATCCTGAGAGGAAGGCAAATCAGTTGTTTTTTGTGGATGATACTGTATTGGTTGAAGGCTTGGAGGAGAAGCTGTGTCGATTGTGGCTAGTTTTAGAGGGTGTGATGGGGAAGAAAGTTGCGAGGTAATGTAGATGAGAAGGGAGAGTAGTGCTATATTGAATGCCATATCGAACAGAGAGTTACTTGAGGAAGTAGCTCAATTTGTGTAATTGGGTTCGGTTATTGCTGCAAATGGTGGAGTGGAACCAAGTGTACACCAGAGAGTAAATGAATGATGTAACGTGTTCGGGGAAGCAAAGGGAGTTGTAAATAATAGAGGGTTGGGGATGAATATAAGGAGGGTTCTGTATGAGAAAGTGATTTTACCAATTATGATAAAATGATTAGTAATTGTAGGGAATGAAAGTGACGGAAGGACACAAGTTGAATGTCTTTTCATCTCTTAGATGAAGAGTCTGTGGAGCACGCCTGGGCTATCTCGATTGAATAGGGTTAGGAAAGAAATAGTGAAGACGAAAACAGGTGTGAGAAATGAATTAGCAGCTAGAGTTGATACACATGTGTTGAGGGGAGTTGGTCTGGGAGAAGGGATGGAAATGGTCGTTTGGTGAAGGAGGGGATGGATACAAGGGTTAATGGGAAAAGTAAAAGAGGAAGAGCAAATTTAGGGTGGATGATTAGTGTGAAGAAAGCCTTAGGTGACAAGAGGATATATGTAAGAGAGATAAAACTGCTTGCTAGGAATAGAAATGAATGGGGAGAACATGTGACACAGTTTCGATAGGCCATACCGCTACATTTGGTCTCTATGTTGACCCACAGAGATAGCGATAGTAGCAGAGTCAGCATATGAAGCTTTATTGTGGTAGAAACTTGGGAGAAACTCAGCTTAGTTCCTCTTCTGGCAGGG
Source organism: Palaemon carinicauda (assembly GCF_036898095.1). NCBI lineage: Eukaryota > Metazoa > Arthropoda > Malacostraca > Decapoda > Palaemonidae > Palaemon > Palaemon carinicauda. Next base: position 97,503,597 of record NC_090740.1, on the reverse strand, counting down.
GGGAATGGCGAGGAAAAACTTCCCTATTATTTCTTTTCGCTGTTGTGTACCTCTTAAGATTGTTGGAAGTGCCATGGTAGATAGATAGATATTTAGTATACATATAGTAGATATAATCATGTTTTTAGTATAAAATAATATATATGTAGATAAATATATAGATAAATAGAGAGATAGATAGAAATTGCTTAACAATACCACAGACCAAGGGGGGAATTAATTTACTGAATAATAATTTTGCCAGGCATCAGTCGAAATAAAGGTACCAGTTGACTTCAAGCTATCAAGCGAGGTAAAGGTTTATACCCACTCTGCTACACAGTACATATACTTGTGGGGTTCGGATTTTGCACTTAGAATCAAAGCCATCTCATCTCCATCATGGCTGCCGAATGGTAAGTTAGTATTAATAGGCTTTTTATGATGTTATCAATAACACTTGTGATTTTCACGCAGTTCCTGTCTGTTGCCATGTCTCTATTACGGTCAATAAAAGCTATTTACTTGATAGATAAGAGAGACATCATTTCTGTGCTTCCCTGTCATGATGTTTAAAATATCAAGGCTGGGGATTTTTATTTGTTTTTATTTTTCAGTTGAATGCCAATACTTTTTCATCTAATTATGCACCACGGTTGAGAATAGAGTATTTTTTTATTTCAGAATAAAGTAATATTTCTCTATAGTGTGATCAATCAAAC
>NC_090740.1:97495396-97497896 GCF_036898095.1 Palaemon carinicauda | reverse complement strand
ACTTTTGAAGTTTGGCATGAAGTATAGACATAATCCCAGCCCTTGGAATCCTTAGTAATTCTTTACCAAACAAACGTTGTCTTCAGTAGCTGTGCAGTAGATCGGCTTGAGGTATGTGAGAGACCATGGATGAAATCAAACACCTTATAGTGCATTGGAGTAGGTAAGCATTGTCATGGCCCACCTGTAATGACATCACCGATGAGGGTGGCATTAGTCATCATTGGCGAGGTATGTGAAATATGTCTTATATGATTGGTATTGTGGATCTTTTTGTTGGGCTTCTGCTATATCCCACTTGCATTCAGCCATGGCGGAGAGATGTCGGTGTTGGACTATCGAGTGAAGGCATGTACTATAATGAACAAAAGTTCGTTCCATTAGACCTCCATAGAGTGAACCCGAATCACCTGACTAAAAATCACTGAAGTTTTTTGAACAAATAAGTCATGGAAAACCCAATAGATGGTGCACCGAAAGGACGTTGGGTGCAGAGAGGAATAGGAAGTATTTATTTTTCTAAAGCATTGAGTAAAGTCTCCATAATCTGATATCGTTAGAAAATGATAGATGATTGTGTTTTTTTTTCTTCTTTTTTTTTTTTTTACGTTACTGGGTTTGCGTGTAAAATGTGCAGTTAACGATATATGATATATAAATATGAGAATAAAATTATGCTTATGATGTCTACATTCTTGAATTGGTATTCTCATATATTATCGTATCTTATCAACAAACATGACCAAGCAAGGGTCATTTCAAAACATTGTAGCCTTAAATGTGTAGAGAAGTGTTTTATACTGCAAGTTGCAAATAAAAAAAAAATATTCATTTGTAGAAGAAAGTCGGCTTTTTTTTTTAATTTCACTTGCGTAACTAATGTAGTAACCATAAACTGCAGTTACATATGCAAATATTTATAGATCTGTCATATTGTGTAATTGGGCAAACATTCTGAGCGAGGGTGGGCGATATGGGGTATGGGCAACCAAATGGGATTTTAGAAACTGAAATTATTACCATATTTATATTTCTTTTTTCCAAAATTTAATATTTAATTTAAACATTTCCACGAATGTAATATCTCCATACTATGTAGCAAGATAGAAAATAGTCAGAGGATTGTTATAAGACCACAGAAATAAAAACAGGAACAAAATATGAAAAGAGTGTATGTTACTTGGAAAGTGGTAATCTAAATTACGTAAAAATCAAACGATCTTTTCAGTGATTGTTGTTTGGCAGTCTAATAGGTGATGTAAGGTTATGACAATGTAATCGAGCCAAGAAATTAATATTTTTTTAATAGTACAATAGTGAGTATTGTTAATGTATTTAGAATTCCATGGTCATGAACACTTAATCTACAAACAATATTATAGATTTAAACACTTTTTTTTAAATCAACATGACCATTTGCACCAAAGTTTATGAAGCTATCCAGGGTGGTGAAAGATAAAACTTTCGTAAGAGGTGACTTCAGACACACTGCAGCTAGTCTTGTTACACACTCTACCTTCTGCTGCTATTGACCAGAGCCATGCGTGACTCCGAAAAAGTTTTAGGCTAAAAATCCTTCCATAGACAATGCTTTTATTCCAATATTTGAGATAATAAAGTTGACATCTCTAATACATTTGTGTAAATAGATTTATCCCTCTACCATAGCAGCAATCCCCGAGGGGACACGCAAATTCCACATATATGACTGCTCAACGAGGAAGAATTAACGGATTATGGGAAAGTGGATTGACAGTGGTGAACATTGCTCATCGAATTGGGAGAAGCACCAATATGGTCAGGTAGTAGATTTCCCGGTGGGAGGAGGAGGGCTCCGTGAAAACAAGGCCTCGAAGTAGAAGGCCAGGTGCAACCTTACCCAGGATAGATGCCCAGATTGTAGCAGCCCACGAAATGCATCTATGAGGACGTCGGCTCAGCATACTAGAAATCTTAGGTTTAACTGCCATCCCTTGACATTGAGACAAAGACTCAATGAAACAGGGATTCGCTGTCATCTCCTATCATACAAGGGAATGTTCACTTAGGCACACAAGGAATGTCACCTTTGGTTTACTTTGGAACACCTTCCGCAAGACGAAAATTATTGGAGAATATATAATCTTTACTGATAAGAATGTGTTTCAGTCAGTGGCAGCCCGAGCTAGCCATTGTTGGCGGCGACCTAACACATGCTATCAGAAGAATCACATCCATCACCGAGCGATGAGTGGCAGAGTGGCAGTATTATTCTGGGGAGGAATGTAGGGATATGGTCCTGGTGAACTTGTCAAGATCAAGGGCCGCTTCACAGGAAAAAACTACGTCAGAATCCTAGAGCAAGTGTTACTTCCAACAGTTCGGACAATGGCAGTTCCTGCTCCTGTTTTAATAAAGTTGGTCGACGATCAAAGTACCATCCATAAGTGCCACGTTGTGAGTAACTAGCTACAAGATCATCTTGAAATTGAAGTTTTGGAGGGGCCTTGAGAGGATGCGG
>NC_090740.1:97477896-97482896 GCF_036898095.1 Palaemon carinicauda | reverse complement strand
TCTGATAAGTTGAGTATAGTGTCTGTTATGTATAAATGTAGGCTCTTGGTAAAATTTTGAGTGATTAATAGGATTAATCTTTGATACAAGAGCCGTAGCCTACTGGAGGTGTCCTGAACACTGTCGCTTGCTAGGTATAAATTAGTTAGTCAGAGCGACATTCCTGGTTGTTTTGCTTTAATAAATTTTAGCTATTTAGCATTACATAGGATTTCCTTTCGTGCTTAGTATTATTTGGCGAAGTATTCGCCATTCTGGCCTACGCTAGGCCATGTAGCCTAGTCGTTTGGTCCTAGTACTTCATGCATGATTTTGGTTTTTCCGAGTGTAATTAAAATTTTATTGAAGCTTTAGGCTATATTTTATACATTTTAGACTGTGTGGAATATTTCTAAGATTGTATACGTGTGAGTTTCCGTGAATTAGGTAATCGATTCTCTTGGTGCCTAGGCTAATTGCTTATGGAGCCTTAGTATACTTTATCATACTCCCCGGTTGCTTTCTTTTCTTCGGAGAAGGTATGCAATCCCTTTCCCTCTGTTTAAGCCTTGGGCTTATCCCTAAGTGGTTTTTTCCGAATTTATTTTCGATAAAACTATACTAGGGTGTTACTGTACCTTCCTGTTCCTGTAGTTATGGTTCAAGAGGGACAGAACAACAGAGTTTTTAGTCTGAGTCTGTGTTGTCTGGCTTGGGGCAGAGTCCCCCTCGCTGACCTAACACATACAAAGGGAGCTTAGCTCCCTTAGGTCACTACCGAAGGTTTCTGTAGTTATGATTCCTTCTTTTGTGATCTACCAGACTAGTCCTGTTGCTGTTCTCGGGGGAGGATAAGTTCTTCCCTTGGGAGTAGCAACGCCTTCCTTGCTTTGGTGCTCTGGAAGCTGGCAAGTATTGCTGGCCTTTCCCCTTAGATCTCCCTTAGGCTAAGATAAGTTTCTTGGCTGCGGGTGATCTGTCACTAAAGCAAGGTTGGCAGGACCCTCTTGTCCCTTCCCCTCTATCTCCGTAATGGTCTAGCCATCACTGTACTGTACCTTGCCGGCCGGCAGAGCTGGCCGGCAGGGGTCTTACTGTACTGTACGTCGTTCTACTTCTGTACCTAGTATAGGTTGGGATGTGGAATTGACTCAGCCCATTGCCGGCCGGCAGAGCTGCTGGCCGGCAAGGGTCTTATGTTTTCGAGTGCTGCCCGGACCTCTCTTGGTCCCTCATCCATGCCTGCCGGCCGAGCCGGACGGCATTGGTCAAGGAAGCCTGAATTAGTTTCTCCCCTTCCTTATATGCACTCTTTCGGTTGCCGGGCTTGGAGGTTGTGTACACTCTTATCCCGGCATCCATTCTATTTTTCTTCTAGTGCTGTACCTGTCCCGGGTGCCGGCCTATGAGGCCGGCAGCCGGGCAGGTGTAGTCCTCTGGTTCTTTTGCTGCCGGCTGGCATCGGTCTTGTACCTTTGCCGGCCGGCTTATGTCAGTCCTTGTCTGCCGGTCACCAAGAGTGTGGCCGGCAGCTGGGTACTACCTTGTGTAGTTGCTGTTACCGGCCGGCAGTTGCTGCCGACCGGCACAGGCATTTGAACCAGAGTGCTGCCGCCCTATACTGTACTAGTATACTTCTGTATAGCATATACAGTAAGAAGAAAACTATAGTAAAGGTTTTGGTACAGCACTGTATCTTCTAACACTATTGTGTTTTCTTGCACATCCCTTTGCTGTTGCCCTCAGATAGGAAGCTGAGTTCTTCCCTGTCTATTATCCAGGATTTTAAAATCATTGCTTAGGTGTAAGCTCCACCTGTTTCCTCTGGAAACCTTGCATTGGTTACTCTAGAAGAGATAAACCATTTTGATTTTATTATCTGGAAGGCTGCAACAATGGGTTGTGAGGGAAACACAAGTGTGTGTCTTTCCTTTCTGAATTGTTATGCTATACTATGCATATCCAGTGATACATAGTTCACTTGATACTCATGGAAATTTCTTCTCTTTACAGAAGGACACTCCGAAGTGGGGAAGTGCTTTCTGCAATGTCAGCAGCAAGAACCTCTGCGGACATGAGTTTTGTAGGAGACACGCAGCATACGCTGTCTCCAAGGATGATCTCCAGTATTGGGACCCTCAGGTATGTACTGTGTGCACTAACCTTATTACTGAGACATTTAAATAGCTAGGAAGAAGCTTCGTACCTGGGTAAGGGGCTTCCAAAAGAACACTTCTGGCCCTTATCTTCCAAGTGAGAAGATGAGGGCGTATCCTTTCCCTAAGGCATCAGCTGATGCATTGATTCCCCAGCCTCAAGAGGAGATCCCCTAAGTTCAGATCCAGGTGGATGCTGAAGTCGCGGTCGCGATGCAAGACATCCAGCTAGATGACAGGATGTCTGATGTGGACGGGTGTCAGGAGGAAGACCTCCTGGCAGAAGCCCAGGATGAAGTTCAAGCCCCTCTACATTGGCCGGTCTCCCAGTAGAGCTGGGACAGGCCCTCTCTTCTATTGTTGGAATGATCCAACAAATGCAAAAGGAGAATCAGGAGAAGGCGGCTGCAAGGGAACTGCGAATGTAGTGCCTTGCAGAATCACATGGGCCCCACAAAAAGCTCAATGTGAAAGACCTTCCCTTGTGCTCAGATGCTAACCCATGGAGGTATGCTGAGCACATGCCGATGACGACTGGAAAGATCGTCATCTCGGATAAGCTGGGCTCAGTTCCCCTGGAGGAGGTGGAATTCTGGCCCAGCAAGGCATCATATCCGGACTGTTATGTCCGGCTGAGGAAGGAACCAGCTTCAAAGGAGGAGACAGAGCCGAAGGAGGTCATAGCGATGGACCATGTTAAGGCTCAAGCTCTACTTTCATCCTCGATGAAAGAGAGGGGCTTCTCTAACTCAAAGGTAGCCGCATTGAATAGGAAGCTCCCTTCCTTTGTGTCCTCGCCTACTAGAGCCTTCTCCTTTTTACAGAAAGGGTTTCTGGCTGTACTAAAAGCAATCGAGGCCGGCAAGTCTTGCCCCTCCCTAGAGGAGTGTAAACCCTTGTCGCTGGCACTGCCTATGGACCACAAAGACTGGAAGGACGTTCATCTTACGTTCTCAGTGGGAAAGTTGGAGGCTGATATTGCCTGACGTCAGTTCGGCAAGGACCTACCTAAGCTGTCTGACTTTCTTTTGCGAAGTGAGTTCGATACAAAAGAAAGACTGACTGCCTCAATGTCTCTTCGGACTACTCTCGAGACGATGGCAAGTGACCCCAAGGTCCATGAAATGTTCATGGTAGTGGCCAAGCCTCATCTGGCCATAGTGACGAAGGACCTTTATGGCTTCGTCAAGGCAAGGAGAGCTTGTAGGGAGTTCGTGTTTACCTCGGCTACGGTGAGGAACGAGCCATAGAAACTAATCTCCTCCAACATTTGGGGAAAAGACCTTTTCCCTACCGACTTGGTCAAAGAAGTTGTTGATAAGGCCGCCTTGGAGAATAGAAACCTTCTCCAGAAGTGGGGCCTGGCTATCAAAAGAAAGTCTTCCCCGGATGAGGGTCCTCAACCAAAGAGGAAGACTATGAGGACTAGGCTACCGTCTCGGCCAGCCAAGCCTCTTAGACAGCAACAGCAACTGCAATTGCCATTGCCCCCAGTGCCCCAGATCGTGGCACAAACCCCGACCACCTTTCAGTGTGTACCCTAGGCCGTGTCGACACAGTCTACGGCATTCACCCCAGCGTTCGAAGGGCAGTCTACTTCCTTTCGAGCAAGGCCTAGAGGAGCAGCCAGAGGCTCGTCTAGACGCCCCTCAAGGGGAAGGGGATTCAGGGGTGGTCGTGGTCAGGAAGGCAAGACCTCAGGACGGCAGTCCAAGTGAGGTGATACCGGTAGGAGGGAGACTTTTGAAATTTCGGGATCGGTGGACCTTCGATCCCTGGGCCCACAGCCTACTCAAGAATGGACTGGGCGGGAGCTGGTACAGCACTCCACCCCCATGCCTTCGGTTTTTCCAACACTCCACCCCCGTTATGGAGGAGTACGTTCAAGAACTGTTGGAGAAAAAAGGTGATCCGAAGGGTGAAACCCATCAATCTCTAAGGGAGGCTGTTTTGTGTTCCCAAGAAAGACTCGGAAAAGCTCAGAGTCATTCTGGACTTTTCGCCACTCAACAAGTTCATAGTGAATTGCAAATTCAAAATGCTAACACTGCAACACATAAGGACCTTACTGCCCAAGAGGGCATATTCCGTCTCTATAGACTTGTCAGACGCCTATTGGCACATTCCTATTAGCCATCGACTCTCCCCCTACCTAGGGTTCAGGCTACAACGAAGACTATACGCCTTTGGAGCCATGCCATTCGGGCTAAACATAGCCCCAAGGATTTTTACGAAGCTTGCGAGCGTAGCTCTCAAACAATTACGCCTAAAGGGAATTCAGGTAGTAGCCTACCTGAACGACTGGTTGGTGTGGGCAGCATCCGAGACAGAATGCTTGCAAGCTTCCAGTCAAGTGATCCAGTTCCTAGAGTACCTAGGCTTCAAGATCAACAGAAAAAGTCTCGACTTTCTCCATCTCAAAAGTTCCAGTGGCTGGGAATCCACTGGGACCTTTTGTCACACCGTTTCTCCACCCCAGCGAAGAAAAGGAAGGAGATAGCGGGTTCTGTCAAGAGACTTCAAGATTCCGAAAGGATATCAAAACACGAGCAAGAGAGAGTACTGCGCTCTCTCCAGTTTGCTTCGGTGACAGACCCAGTGCTAAGAGCACAGCTAAAGATTGCAATCGGAGTTTGGAGAAGTTATGCATCAAACGCGTGAAGAGATCTGAGAAGACCAGCCGCTTCGGCTAAGTACTCTTCTCAGGCCTTGGTCCCAAGCCAGACATCTAAAGAAGTCGGTTCTTCTTCAGCCACCTCCCCCGTCGGTGACGATTCACTCAGACGCCTCGAAGGAGGGATGGGGAGGTCACTCTCATCGGAAAAAAGTCCAGGGGACTTGGTCCAGGCTATTCAAGACCTTTCA